>NW_027279123.1:0-61976 GCF_046629955.1 Centroberyx affinis
AGAAAAACCTCTTGCCTCTGACTGTGTTATCACACTATGGAGAAAGAGAGCGAGGGGGAGGGGGAAGAGAGGATTTTTGTCCTAATCCTTGGCCTCTGTGTGTGTGTGTGTGTGTGTGTGTGTGTGTGTGTGTGCGTGCACATTGGTGTGTGTGCAAATTTATGTATGAGAGAGAATGTCCGTCTGTCTTCTTTGTGCGAGCAACTGCCTGAGTGTACGTGTGCGTCTATGGCCGTGACTGCATGTATGTGCGTGTGCATGCACATTTCTGTGTATGTCTATGTGTGTGTGTGTGCTGTGTGTGTGTCTGGTCATGCATGTGTGTCTTCAAGTGTCTTGGAGTGTCTGTGTGTCTCCAAAACTGTGTGTGTTTGAGTGCGTGCATCGGTGTCTCTGCAACAGTGTGTATCTGCATGTGTGTTTGACTGTGTGTATCTGTGTGTCCATGTGTGTGGGACTGTGTGTATCTTTGTGTGTGTGTTCAGGCTTGTTAATATTCTGTGCAGTGTACAGACAGCCTCCCGGCACAGCATCACCTGGTCACGCCTCAGAGCATCAGGCCTCTCTGGGACACCTCTGATAGAGGCCTCCCCGACGGCCTCACACAAACACACACACACACCACTACAAGATCTTTTGTCTCAGGTCTTGTTTCTTTGTCATTTTTCTACGACATTTCCAAATATTCATTCAGCTCTCCTCTTATAATAAAATACATGACCAGAGTAGCCTTCCTAAAACATCTACATAAGGCCTTTAAAGCTGCAACAAACAACATGTTCTGACCACTAGAGGTGACAGAAACCGCAACACATTTTCCAATAAAGCACAGTAAAGCCACTGCACTATTTAGGCCTACTAAGTACAAACTAGAGCTGCACCGATCCACTTTTTTCCAGTTCTGATTCTGATACCTGAATTTGGATATCTGCTGATACCGATACTGATTCCGATACCAGAGCTCTTTTTTCTTTAATATACTATACAGACAAAAATTTGGCCAATTGAAGAAAAATTGAAAAAATACAAGGCAAAAAAGGATATACTTATAAATCAGATCTGCACTATAGGCAATGCTCCTTTAGATAAGGGGCCTCTGCAGACGACAGTGATCTGGCCTGCTTCTGCCAGCAAGAACTGGTATACTCTCCCAAGGAGCTCCAGCCTCCACCTTTATATAGTAGCTGGCTCCTACTAAGAGACATCAATTAGTATTTGGTAATCAATTATCTAATAGCATTAGTTACCTGGTTCATAATATTCCACAATATTAAATTCAACAATTAATAAAGGTCATTAGACATTTCCAAAACAATTGATCCACTCAAAAGTATTAAATAGGGGTGTAGCGATACACTCAGCTCACGGTTCGGTACGATACACGGTACAGGCTTCACGGTTCAATACAATGACGATATTTTTAACAAAGTTTAAATGGAAACAAATCATGACTGTAGAAGATTCTTTCCTTATTGCTTCCTTTTGACATAAAATGTAAAAAAAACTAAAATATTTTCAACTTTAAGTTTAACCTATTCCTACAGTTTCTTTTATAATGATTTATTTCTTTGTTATATATTTTTCAGTGCAAAAAGAAAATAATAGAATCTGTCGAATAAAATAAATCAGCTTTTAACAGCAGATACTTGTCTAAATGAAACAAATTGTAAATTAAAGATTTATTTTTGTCATTTTATGCTTTATTGGACAGATATAGTGAAAGAGAGACAGGATGGTATGGGAGAGAGAGCGAGGGGAGGACATGCAGCAAAGGACCGCGGGCCGGACTCGAACCCGGGTCGCTGCGGGTAGGACTGATGGTACACGCTCTACTCGGTGAGCCACCGGGACACCCCAACAAATTGTAAATTAAAATAAAATGTCTAAACAAGAATGTCCTCTTTACAATTAAGTGCAAATGTCTGAACATGGTTGATCTAACATTCTACAAACACCTTAGCTGGCCAGGCAGGCCACAAAACTTAAACTTAAATTAAAACATCAAATATGTTCAGACACTGATTTTCTAACCTAGGAGGACATGTTTTATTTTTTGTTAAAGAAAATTAGCAAGTCAACATTTTCAGGCAGCAGCTGACACCTTTGACAGTTAGCTACGTACACACTGCCAGAATTTGGTAGTGACAACCAAATTTATGAATGAGAGTGAATTTGCATCTGTCTGTACGAGTAACAGGAGTCACTCCACTCCTCCGACCTCGCGATGGTTGTAAATAATGTCTGTAACCATAGTAACGTTTACTTCAGACCAATATGGCGGCTACCATTGCCTGTGTTTTCAGTTTACACACCAGTAACACCAGTAACCAGAGGCGTCAATTTATCCATAAGATTTTAATAAACCGCCACTGACAGCAGCGTCATATTCTCTTTTTCCACCGCATGGACTTGATCCTGTCAACCGCAACATTTGGGCCAGGCCAAGACCGCAGAACAGGTAGGAACAACTGCAATGTCGAGGAAACAGACTGGATAGAAAATTTAAGACTGTCTCACAACATCTCCATCTCTTTCAAAATAACGATGATAATGTTACGTAACGTAACAAGTGTATTTGGATTTCCTGTTGCACGCTACACACCTGGCTCATCCCGGTCTCAAGTGAACGTCAGTGAACGTCGGTGTCAGTGAGGTCATAACGCCAGTCAGGCAAACTAGGATCTAGGAATACTGATTCTGCCCTCTGTCGTTTAAAGTATGTGAATGAAAAGAAAGAGTAGTCTACATTTTGGTGGCGCCGCTAATAAGCTTTACTTGATATCAAAAAGCATTTTTCACCCCACGATGCCTATCGTCACGTTTTTGGATCGCAAAATTTCGTCCCACAATATACCGTTACATCCCTAGTATTAAAATAACTTTTCAACAAACCCACAATTAAACACCCCTGCCACTTTACCACACTTGGTCCGATCCCCCGGAAACCCCCTCCAGAAAAGTAAGTGGAATGCTCCGCCTCAGGTTTTTCGGGTCGAAAACAGAGGATCGTCCAGTGCAGCACAGAAGTGACAAACAATTCATTCGTGAAAAGTACAATAATAAATATACATTTAATTGCCAAGACTATACGTCTCTTGTCTTTTTATTTTCACTGAAATGTTTTGTGTAAATGCGTAAAACTACGACTGCGTCGCTATGTGTTAACTCTACCGATACTACTATCGGCGGCCTCCGACATCACAAACAGAGAGAGGGAGAGCAAGAGAGAGAGAGAGAGCAAACGCAGCGATAACACAGCAACACGGACACCTCTATGCCGGCAAGATGTAATTGAAGACTAAAATATCTCCAAACTAAGGACATGTTGTTGAGTTAGCCAACTGCTAATGTTACTAGCTCACTACTACTACTACTTACTAGCACTGTCTCATGTTATGTTACGGCGGGTTCATGGTCCAGCGCAAGTTATGGAATGGAATCTGGATCGGTAGGTGGTACGTGCAGCCTCGGCCTCTCTCTGCTGCATTTCTTCGGCCGTATACTCTGGCTCGAATAAATACAGCTGAATATCCAAGTCAGCCAAAACACTGTAAAAAGTATTCTCGCCCATAACGTCCTCTGCACTCATATTTTCGGATGCCATTTTCGCTGTTGGAAACGTAGTTAGTTTGCAATACAAGCGAACAGAACAAGGAAGTTTAGTTTTTGAGCGGCATCTAGAGCACACCCCCTGGATACCCAGAGGCGGAGATCCAAGCTGAAATAGCCTGTAGTTCTTCCAAGAACTAATGACGTCACTGGTTCCTGGAAGAACAACAAATTTTGAAGCTGCACCCCAGAGACACAGAGAACATAAAAAAAACTGTTGTTGTTGTTCACACTGTATCCCTAATTCGGATAGATAGAGATAAGGTTGAAAGTTGGCAAAGTTGTCCTTTAAGAAGATGAAAAGCTACTGAATGGGCCGGGAGGAGCTTCGTTGTGGAGTGCAATTTGACAACAAGCTTTAGAAAAGAGGTGAAAACAGGTTTGGTTTATGGTTTATATCATTATGTCTCAATGAAATCTCCACATTGCACAAATTAGTTTCAGGATTGGTTAAAGGGTCTGATATCACATATTGCAGGTTTAAGGATTTAAGCACAAAAATGGCTGGCTTCAGCAGTGCTAGGTCTTTGAGCTGCAGTGAACCAAATGATTGCCAAATTGGACAACTTTAGTATTTATTTGACAAAGCCATTGTGAATAATTGAAACACATGAAAAAACACACAAAGATTAGACACAACCCTTTCCGTGCCAAAATATACTTATCTTAGTCAGTGCACCTTTTACTATATGTGATAGAAGATTACCATGGTTGTTTGCAGGGTGGGAAATAATATCCGCCACCAGGCAAATGCTGGTAAATTTTGGCTCTGGCTGGTAAGGTTGTCTAATCTTCCTGCCACTTTGGCAGGTAATCAGTCATCCTTAAGAGGTTAAGTTATATTTTGAAAGTCACATTTGGCTGGTAAAATGGTAAAAGTGGATCATGAATTGTAGAATCCATTAGCCACTGTGGAAGACAGTTTCCTTCAATGGCTAATGGGTTAAAACTGTGATAAGTTGAAATTGTCTTTATTGTTAAAGAAGAAACACTTAATGCCTACCATACAATAGAAGACATTTGGTGTGACACACTCACATTTAACAACAAGTTTTTAGTCCTAGACGTGCTCACAAAAGACTCCAGCAGGATTTTTTTAGAGATTTGGTAGTAGTTCCTTGCTTGCATCACACAGGTTTTCAGTGCATGTGAAGGATTAAACAGGCTCAAAACACTGATAATGGACTATGTTTGAGTGTGAATGAAGCTACAACATCCCCCTCCTCCACCATCTACATACACACCCACACACACACACCCCCACACGCATACATAACACGCACATAGAGACAGAGAGCACAGCTCCACCAGTTTCTCCTCCAGTTTGATGGTCCAACAGAACTCGGACTTGCGCTTCCCCGCCAGCATGTTTACTACTCTTTCTGTCTGTAGAGCCTTACATATCACTACAGGTGCTAATGTCAGCCAAAGGCTGCGCACCTATTGGCCGTTTACAGTAGCATTATAAATTGCGTCGTTGACCATCACACACTTTTGGAGCCAAGTCTAAAAACCATTATATATAATATAAAAAGTTTGATTTTGTCATAACGGTCAAAACAAGAGAAAGACTGCAATAAGACAGCTCAGACTGAGGCTTACACCTAACAACTGTGTGATTTTACTCTGACTTTAAAAATTTGTCTAAAACTGTGAAATCGCTTCAAATATTGTCTAGAGTAAGGTCAGCATAAGTCATGTGGTGGATGCTTCTATCCCAAGCTCCTTACAGTGCCATGAGGGCATACATATTAGCCCCCTTTCCACTGAGGGCCAAACCTGGTGCTTCCTGACCCCTTTCCACTGGGTTGGCCTGGGGCAAAACAGGGCTAGTCTAGGAACTCAAGTCCCACTACTTGGCCCTTCCAGATCCTCAGGGCCAAAGCTGTTAGCCCATCATCACATTCTATATTTTTTCAAATAGGGGGTGTTGCTTAGTAACGTCTGTAACTGAGTGCAGCCATTCCTACATTAATGAACATCTACCTGTTAGAAACTAGGTATGTTAATTCGTAAATTAAGCAATATTACACGAGAGGGTGTGCTTTCAGTGATGCTTATGGACCTCGGCGCAAGTGCCTCGGTCCTGACCGCATCACGTCGTGCCAATAATGACGGTAAAGCTCACCCTCAAGTGTATTGCGATTATACATTGCGATTATACAACGTTTACCAACAAAATAAAACATAATCAAAATGTGTTCATATTGTGGGGCAATTCGCTCTCAAAATAAAAAACTTTTTGCTTTTTGACTAATAACTGGAAAACAATCAGTCACGTCCGTAGACTCCTATGTAATGAAACCTAGTTTACTACTCCAGCAAGTAGGCCGACCCTTAGTAACGACCTAGCAACAGAGACGATTTCTAGTCCCTGTTGAGTCAGCCAGCCAACTTGAGCTAATGCTTTCTAGAGATCGTGGGATTTCCCAAACTGAATAAATACCACACATATAAACACAAAACTGCCTTGCTAGCTCAATCTTGTTGTAACTAAGATATCTGCTGAAACATTTTTTTTTTCCATGGACAGATTTAGCTACTACGTCTGTGAACTTCACATGTATTTTTAAGCTAGTAGTGCCGTGTCACAGACTCACCGGCACAGCTGATGGAGGATGCCAGAGCGTCTAGTAACATCAAGGCTGAACAGAATTATATTTAAATATATTGTATAATAATATATGGCAGAGTAATATTTTTAGTGATGAGCACGGCTAGGTGTGCTGTCATGCTGATTTGATCACGTTCTAAATGTCTAGCTGACCAATCAGATTGCTTGGTCGGAACTACCTCTTGTATAATCTGCATTACTTTCAGCTGCTATCTTAGAAAAATAAATATGTGTTGCTACATATAGACAAATTAGACTGTTAAGAGTTGGAAGCAACTTTTTAGCCTGACACCGTATATTAAAACCAACATTGGTGTTTATTTAGCTGTAAATACCCCAATTACTATCACTTGCTTTCCAAGTTTGACACATACAGCAGTAAAAGACTAATGTTAAAGGAACAATCGTTCAAGTAAAAAAAGAACTGCCTTTGCCTACGCAGGCAAGGCAGTTTTTTTTACTTTAACGCCTTCAATAGGCATTTAAATCACTGCCCAGTGATGACACTTTGTTTTTTCATGTGAATGATGTTAGCCTCATCCTGCATCCTCCTCAACCTTCTTCTTTTTGAAAACTTCCCACAAAGTAATTAAAACTAATGTTAATGTTTATACGGTACATTTGACAGCAGCCTTGTCTGCCATGTTTGACAAGCAGTTGTGTAAGTTAGTTGTCATGGTTACGCATGGACCAGGTTGCTCAGTGGAAACACTTTAACAAGTTTAGCCCAGCGCTTAAGTTCCAGGCTAGAGTTCCTGGGCCAAAGTTCTTGGGCTTTTGGCCTTCAGTGGACAGGGGTATTGAGTATGGATGGCCCCAGAGTGTAATGACAACTCAGCCCCCCCACCCCCCTGTCTGTTTAGTGAGGGTCACCCTAGTTTGACATATATGGCCTCCTTAACGCCTCTTTCAAACCATCTGTCTTCTCTATCTAAAATGTGTACATTATGATCCTCGAAGCTGTGTTTCTTGTCCTGTACTGGAGTGTAAACCGTTGAGTCTAGACCCGATGGGTTCGTTCCTTTATGCTGCACCATGCGTTTGTTGAAAGGGCTTCGTCTCAGCAATGTACAAGTCTGTATACTCCTCACTGCACTTGACAGCATAAACAAAGCTGCTCCGTTGGTGTTTTGGTATGTGGTACTTCGGATGAACCAGGCGCTGTCTCAGTGTGTTGCCAGGTTGTGTTTGGTAAAAATCCTCTGGAACTCTCAGAAACTCCAGCTACATACGGAGGCAACATAGGGGTTTTCATAGCCTGTTTGATGTAATTTTGTTTCCTATTCTAGTCAAACAACAAACAAACAATATTGGTCCCCATTAAATGGAGATTGGATAAACTCTCTTATTTGAATGGGATGAACTCTTATTTGGATTGGATGAACTCTCTTATCTTATTGTCTCTTATCAGTTATGATACAACTTCTAAGAAAATAAACAGTTCATTTTTAATGATATTAATTCATGTTCAAATAACATTTTTTATATCATTTACTAATCTTTAGTAAACTGTTAACTAAAATAATTGTTAATTGTTTGATAGTTTACAATAAAATACAAATTTTACTAATGTTGAAGCTACTACCAGAAGAATTTGAAACTTGATGACTTTGCAGACCCCTTGAGTCCCACAGTGATTTTAACTCGCCCCTTCTTCCCCCTCTGCAGACTGCAGAGAGAAAAGTTGTTGTGAAACTGTAGCAAAGTAGTTTTGCCTCACAAATGTGGAATTTAAGTTTGGGCATTGCTAACAAAACATGTTTGCTAACAGCCAATGATAGTGAAAGACAGCTAACCTACCAGAGTGTGGCAATAGACTATCTATTTGTCTTGACAATACATTGGGTTAATGAGGTGGTTATCTTAATTATTCCAGGACTGTAGTAACTTCAACTACAGCAACAGTTGATGCTGCACACCTAGCTAGGCACTGTGGGACTGAACAAATGTACTTGTCTTGTTCTACACCTAGAATAAAATGTAATACTGTAATATGTAATAATAATCCATGCTACAAACAAGTAGAGTGAGGCAGTCCTCTTCCTGTTTTGGTTGAGGCTCCTCCTTTATGCCGTAAATCAGTCCTGCACATTTCCGCCAAATCGTACCTGACCCAGGGAACAAACCGAATAAACATATAGAAAGCAACACATAGAATAAACCAGTTTTCACTGTGATGGTCTCATCTGTCTACAGCCATAATACTATGCTATCAAAACGAATTTGAGAATGTTATATTTAATATTTAATATTCTACACATATTTAAATAATGAAAATCCACCATGTAGTAAGGAAGGTTATTATAAAGTGTTACCGATTTCTGAACTTTTGCGAGGCATCCATATGTGAATTAGCTGGACAGATTAACTATAATATGCTTGTCACATCAATGAGTGCTTGAGCAAGACACTAAACTCCTATATGCTCAATCACTGTAAATTGTTCTGGACTAACATGTAAAAGAAAATATGTAAAATCAGCTCATCTTTTACTGGTTCTCCATTTCATTGTTGGTTTGATAAGCTATCTTAAATATATACTGTATATCTGTTGAGTTGCACAAAAACAACATAACATTCCCCTTCAATCTAATGCTAATCCTGGTTCTGTCCTTTCAGTGAAGGCGGACATATTTTTGTAGATGTTCGTCCTTCCTCTGACTTAACCTGTCACACACAGTCTGGTCTCTGTGGTTTTGCAACAATATGTCAATTTTAAATATGAATATGCTCCCCTGTTCAGAAATCTGTCTGGAAAAAGTCTTGGCTGTCTGCTATGTGTATATTTGTGCGTGCATGTGTGTGTGTGTGTGTGTGTGTGTGTGTGTGTGTCTGTCTGTCTCACAGCTCTGCCCCCACACACTCAACCACCACAAAGGGAGAGGGAGAGTTGCATTGGGGATCTCAACTAGTATCTGAATCTGTACCAATGTCTGTGTGTGTCTGAGATCGATTTAGATCCATTTCTATGGAGTGACCAACTTTTGATTTTTTGACTCTGTATGGGAAACACTGCATCTCACAGTCAAAGACGCCCTCTAGAGGCCATCTGATCTATTTCTATGGTACGTAGTAATAACACATTCCTGGTAGGGTTGGTCCGATGGACGATGACATCGTCCATCGCCGATGGCCAACAGTCATCGTCCACTAAGCCCTCTACATCGCAACATCGTGATTTAAAGCCCCCAGACAGAGAGTGCAAAAATGAAGGATGGGTTTATTCTAATTATTAAAATAGCTCCTTGCATCTGATATACTAAAGGAAAACAGCTTATTTAATCACACTATTTGCCGCCCAGTGAAAGCATGTTTTAATTTAGGCGCAGACATAAAATTTATTTTTAAATTTACCTGGTTTGCGCCTGCCTTAGTAAATCAGGGGGTGAGTCTTTATTTGTAGCCTATCTCAAAACTGAGGATTCAAACTCACCTACAGAGCGAACTCCGGCCACACTGATCCGTCAAAAAACGGACAGAAATAGCGTACTAACGGAGAGATTTCTGTCCGTTGGGTTGTTTTGGAACGTAAACGCTATTTAAAAAAAACGCCTCTGATTTGCGGTGATGAATCCGTCAAGAAAAAGTTCAACTGGGTTGCGCTGCCCGGCGTTGCCCGGACAACGGACAGCTCTCATTGAAAATGAATTGAAATGAACAGAGGACAGACACAACGGACTACTCTCCCGTTCTCTCCTAGGAACTGAAATTTCAAAAAGGTAGGAGCCGGACTACGCCTACCAAACATGAAGCGAAGAGCAGTTATGCAGTTACAACACTATGACTAGTATTTAAAATATTATATTATAATCAGATGATCTGCTTAATGAGGTTGCTTAAGCATAGACTATAGGGAGGAAAAGTAGTCTATAGGGAGGAAATAGTAATTAATATCCAACATAGGCTACATACATGCAAAAAGTATAAAAGAAAGTATATATCCGTTTCATTACGGACATATGGAAGATCTTTTCTTGTTCGTCTATAAAATCCCCCCCCTGTATAACGATGTCATCGTCCATCGATGTTTCACTGTGGACATCATCATATGCCAATTTGGTAGACATCGCCCAACCCTAATTCCTGGTAACCCAAAATTAATTCTTGATTCGTTAGACACCAAACATGGCAATGTTATGCACTTTACGAATTAAGATAATTGCATGAGCATAAATAGACATGTCCCACACAAAATGGTCAAACACATATGTAACATGGGATGCAGTTCTCCATTGGGTCATTGGCAGAATGCCCAATTAAAGCCAGTAATTCGATAAAAACAGACAGAGCGGGAACAGTTCCTTTGTTCTTTGGCTTTGTGCACGGGCGAGGCACGTTCACACCAGGTTGCACTCCAGTCAAGTGAGACCATGTGGAATGGGGACCCAGACCCCTAGGGCACATAGGGTTGTGACCAGACAATACTGTTTAGGTCCTTTTGATCACGGCTCCTTTGGTCAGTGCACACCGTGAAGGTACCTGTAGAGTGTGACAAATGATGAGCTTTCCTTGGGGCTTTTGGTGTGTCAGAGGGTCAAACCCAGGTGAGTTTTCCACTGTCTCTTCTACAACTGCTCAACCATGGATGATGGTGCTACAAGCAATTGACCAGCCGTTGGAAGATATTTCAGCTATGAAGGCTAAAAAGCCTTGTTCTCAAGCCAAAAAAGCCAATGACAATGCAGTATTATTGTTACAGGATTTTGCATTGGGATGTACTAACTATTCATTAGATGTTTGTGTTTGCTCTAGCCAGCTTACTCATCTCTATTGTGAAAATGTGACTTTCTATTGGTGTCAGTTACAGGTACCGTAATTCAAGGGGACAGGAGGAGTGTGGGGTGGGGGCTGCACCAGAAACTTGTGCAAGAGGAGGTAGCCTAAGTTCTATCAATACTGTTGCAATTGCTAATGGTCATCGAGAGTAGTTGATAAAGACCACAAATTTCTCACCATATTTCATATAGGCAAAAATGTGCAATAGCCTAAATCATTTAAGATTTTGTTAAGTACATGTTATTCTGTTTTTATCCAATCAATGTCTCATGGGTAAGTTGCCAGTTCAATCTTAGCGCACCAACATCCTAAACAAAACTGAATTAAAGGCACACATTAAAAGTCAATACCTCAGCAGAGAGATGTGAAAAGGAGTTGAGTCCTACCATAGTGATGGGAAGGACAAACCAAGATTTTGAATAAACCTGTATGGAAGCAAAGGTACCGCCAAAATCCTCAGTACATACTGTACATCGAATAGGCCAAGTCTTAATTGGAACAAGTCAAAAATGCAGATCTAAATTTGCGTTAAGACTAGGGCTGAACAATTAATTGAAATTTTATCGTAATCGCAATATGGCCTACTGCAATTTTCAAATCGCAGGAGGCACAATATTTGTTAAAGGCAAAATGTGTGTCAAAATACCATTTTAAATTAAATTGTCGTGCTGCAGAGATGTCCTGGCCTACACATCACAAAAATCACACCATAATCATTTTAATACGTTTTTCAAAGAAAATGAGAATAATGATGTAAAAATTATTATTCCCTCTAATATCGCAAATCATATCGCAATTGCAATATCAGTCAAAATAATCGCAATTAGATATTTTTTTCAAAATCGTTCAGCCCTAGTTAAGACCCACATAACTTTGTGCAACCTGAATCAGGCCATATGTAAATAATGTCAGGAAAAGGGGTACTGTGTTTCAACAAGGGTTGTCATACTGCATTTTCTGAAACGGCTCTTGAAAGACTCTCACACTCTCACCCCTAAACTAAGTAAACATCACCACAGCAACCTCAGCTAGAGAGTTGGGCTCAGCCATGTGATCTGAGTCACCAGGTAGTAATGTCACAGATGTTATTTATGCTAGTAAAGAAGTAGCTTCCTCTTGAGGTGAGTTCCTAGTCTCAGACCACTAAGGCCTGTACCTGCCAGCGTGATATATGACGGACTACCTATCACCAAGCACATTCCTTAAATAGTCGAAGAACAGCATTTCTACGAGAGGACTGACTTTATCAAACTTCAAATCAAACAATCTTTTCCAACTGTCACCTATGCATACACACACAAATACATATGCACACATACCACGCACATACAGTATATATGTGAACACACACACACACACACACACACACACACAGTGTAGTCTTTAAGTGAGTAGACTACTGCTGAGCAAGGATAATAGCATCACAGACCAGAGCAGGTGAACCCTCCTCTCTTAACAACAACACGTACACCTCAGAAGTCGTTTTCAGAGGGGGTTCACATTAAAGTAAACCAAGGACATAATTAATATTCTGATCACTGAGAGGAAGTTTGCCAAGTTGCAGAGCATCAAAGAAGAATCAATCTGAGCCTCCACTGTATGCATGCAGGTTCCAGGGCTCAGCTCCAATGTAATAAACTGGAAGAGGGATTTATCACCCAGGAGTCTAGTGGGTCCTAACCGTGTACCCCACTGCAGCAATGGTGCTCAACCATCTTTTTCTATGCCTCTCTCTCTCTCCCTCACACATACACAAATAAACATCATCACCTTCGTCTCACACACACACATACTCAAAAACACATGCTCTCACACTTACACACCAAGGGGACACAATTGATCACAACGTCGTAAGGCAAGGACACAAAACAATTCCTTTCTCACACCTTCATCTAATCTCATTTTTTCATCTTAAAAACCTGCTGAGTGGAATGCACTGCATTATCTATGGATTATGTATTCAGGTATTCATCCATTTATGTATATGTGTTTTTCAATTGTTTTCCGTTCATATCTCCATAATGCAAAGCGAAAGTGCTAATGTTGAATATGGAAAGCAGACACGATGGAAATGCATACATCCTGAATTATTAGTCATAATGAAGAGGAGAGGATTCAGAAAGAACTATAATAGGGCTGGGCATCAAGAAATGGTATCTACAGGCATCAATAAATTATATCTATAGGTACCGAATCAAGCTCAATTTCAAACCATCAGATAGTATCAGAAGGTATTGACAAGCTTCTAAATGTTGGATGCTTACAATGAGAACTTTTGGTGTATTTTGTGTACCATGTATACATGTTAAAGTGAAAATAATGCAATATTTCAAATGCGATTTCATATGTTTTGTGTAATAAAATACACTTTAATTCAACAAAGAAATATATTGAAAAAATGGCTCATAGTGAAAGTCTCTAACAGGTATTGGTATTGAAAAGTTTCAGATTTAACTTTAGAAAGTTATTGATTTTTAGCATTCTACTTTTTGCTGACAGTGCATATATGCAAAATGCAAAAGTCAACACATCTTACATCGCAGCAGGCTTACAAATTGGAACAGCAGGGTAATGTAGTGAGTAGGGGGGCCACCCTTCAACTAAGGGGCGCCGGTTCAAGCCTCTATGACGGCATACAGTTACCCTGCTGAAGTGTGAAGACACTTAATCCCAACCACCTCCAGCCTCCAGGGGCGCTGTGTTTAGCTGACCCTGCCCTCTGACACTTGTGGAGGGGGAAAACAAAAGGATGATTTTTCCTTCAAGGATAAATCAAGTATCATATTAAATTAAATATATGAAGTAGATGTTTAGATTTGGTTCACTGAGACAGTGGTCTATAAATATGTGGATTTGGATAGGATCGTGAACAATGTAACAGAGGATTTTTTTTTGTTATTGTTTATTTTCTGTGATAAAATAAGAATGTTTTCTGCCACTATCCTGGAAGTTAGTTTGTCATCATTTGACAAGATGTCATTGTTTTGTATTGCTAATAGGCTGTTACCTAAAGCACATCCTTTAAAAGCCTGGACAGCTCACTCTATTAGAGATCAGGAGGCATAATGGTGGAAAAACCTAGATAAATCGCCCCTACCTTAATCAATGGCTGTCACAATTGTCAGTTTCAAGTTAAAGCAAACACCAGCAAAATTTTGTTCAAAAATTATCAACTCAGGTCTCAGAGGCTGGAGGCCTGCAGAGTACTGCCTGCTGTCACAGAAGGCAGTTTTTATATCAACTCAGGATGCACGGCCACATGGGGAGACAGGCAGACAGAAACAGAGAGATAGATAGACAGGCACGCAGGTAGACAAAGAGACCGACGCAACTGTCTCTAAAAAACAGGCCCTGTCAATAGTTGGACAAACAAGGGTAGACTTCCGATCAGTTCAGTCCTGAGGGACTGGAAGAGAGGGGGCAGGAGAGAGAAGGAGAGGATGAGAGAGGGAGACAGACAGTAACTCTGTCTCCAGGTGATCAATACACTCTCAGAGGATCAATCATCCACGGTCCCCTCAAGTTAATAGATGAGCAACCTAATCCGAAGCCTACGAGCCACAGACCTGACTTCAGAGCTCCTCAACTGTGACCCTTCTGATGACTAACCCTGGACCAACTACAGCAGTCACCCATGCACCCAAGCATTTCCATGAGGTGAGTCAGAGATGCATGCAACAGGGCATTTTGTTTTCTATTAATGAAGATTGATACTATGTAGGTCCTCCTGGCCTTTTCTTTGTCTGTTCAACCATGGTGGCTATTGCTGCTCATACTAACTACCGAGTTTCTCTTCTATATAATCCAAACGAACCTGCTGGAAACTTAAAATCCTTGTGCTCCTGTGCACCAGAGTTTTTCCTCTGGTGAGGAAAGACCTACACGGCACTTTAAAACAGCAAATGTAAAGGTTCCCTCCCCCTGGGGTATAACTAGCCCTACACAGTCTTGCCTCCACAATTTATTTGCTGTTCACCTCACTGAGCATAGAACCTCATGCACTTGACAAAACTTTTGCTAAACTTAACTTAACTCCCTCCCTGGGCATTGCCACCTCAGTTTTGTCTCCTCTCCCCACTGAGCAAAAGACGTGATTTCAACGTCGCGTCTATGCTTTAGCTCTCATATAGCCCAGGATCATTACGGCTATGTATAGACCTATTTTAGACCAAGCAGTAAATACATTATTACAATGAATAAACATCTGTAAATACCAAAAATATGCACCAGAGAAGTCCTGTAGACTAGCCTACAAGATAATTATCTGAGCACAAGAAGTAACTTCAACATTGCGTCTATGCGTAGCTCTCATATAGTCCAGGATAATATTGTCTATGTATAGACATCTAATAAACTTTCACTTTTCAACCCCATTTAAACTTAATTTAGCCTAGACAGCTATGGCCATTTAGACGTGTTTTATAATTGATTACATTCATATAGCGCTTTTCTAGGTACACCTGGGTGATGCACGGCAGCCAGTTTGCGCCAGAACGCTCACCACACATCAGCTATCACAGTGGAGAGTAGAGGACTGAAAGAGCCAATTAGGTAACGAGGGATGATTACGTGGCCATGATGGAAGGAAGGCCTGTTTGGGAATTTTGCCAGGGCACCGGGGTTACACCCCTACTCTTGCGATGAGTGCCAATGGGATCTTTATTGACCACAAAGTCAGGACCTCGGTTTAACGTCTCATCCGAAGGACAGTGCTCACTCACAGGACAGAGTCCCTGTCTCTGCCCTGGGGCATTGGGGATATTATGCATGAGACCAGAGGGAAGAGCACCTCCTACTGGTCCTCCAACACCACTTCCAGCACCAGGTGGTCTCCCATCCAAGGACTGACCACAGCCAAACCTGCTTAGCTTCCCAGGCAAGCTAGCAATGTGATGTAGGAGCTATGGTGCTGGCTAAACATCTAATCAACGTAAAATTGCTCAGTGGGTCCTGTGACTGAGTTTGTTTAGCCGAGCTAAGTGGCCTACAGCTATTTACTTGTTTAGCCTGGCTAAACTGTAGCATGTTTAGCTAAGGCTTAAGCCAACATGCCTTGATATGGCTTCAAGAAGAAAATTAGCAAGTCTAGCAGGGATAGCAAAGCTAAGGCTCATGACCTAATTCAAGAGGTTTCTCCCTGTCTGACATGGACACTCCCACTGCCTGCCCAGTGTGTATTGGCATGTCTCATGCTAAGGCTGCACTTGCTAACCCGGAGACCTGTGTGCAATGTCCCTTATTCTGTTAATCAACCCTGGGAAGGTGTGTGACATTCCTGACTAAAACACTCTGAGGATCCGTTCGTAAGCAGGATCCCTGACTTTCAGACACTCTGAAAGACTGAGGGTGAGGACAATGGACCAGAAATATCATGGAGCGAGCAGATGGATCACACTGTACACCCACACGGCTTGAGAGGACGATGACCAAGCCAACATCGTGGTTACTCTTGACAACACGTGGAAGAGTCTGATGTCGGAGGACAGGATATTAATCATTATGTTGGGTAGCCTAACTTCCCTGGAGAAGACAATCATGACGGAAACAAGGAGGAGGAAGTGGCGCAAGCACAGGCGTTTGAGCCTACATTAGCGATGGAGACTGATGGGAGTACCCCAGCCCTCTTCAACTTGTGCCGCCAAGCGGCTGGCTGGCTGGCTGGCTGGCTGGTTGGTTGGCTAACGGAAGCAGTGGCCCACCTCTCCTCCACACCAGCAACAAAACAGACTGGGAGGGAATTATTTTCTCCCTCAACAACAAGCTGCGGTGAGATGCCGAGTTTGTCTATTCTACCAGCAATTGTCAAGTAACCAACAATGATTTGGAGGTCTCATTCTGTTTTAAAAACCTGTAGTTGGTTGGGAAAATACTGAAAAAAGCAAAGCAAATTTTGAGATGCATCAGCCATTGTGGCTGGTGGGCAAAAAAGATAGTTTACTGCCCTGATATAAGTGAAAAACTATTATGTTAGCCAGTAACATTCTCGTACATTAGCAAACACTGAAGAAACAGATGAACATAACAATTATTCTGCTGGGGAACACAAGTCTTGCTGGTTGATATAATTTATGCATTGTGTGTGGGGAACATAACATACCATAATGTTGCAGTTCAGGGCTCTACGGTAAGCTTTTTGCCAGGGAGCACTGGTGCTCTTATGTTGAAAAAAATAGGAGCACACAGCAAAATCTATTGATGGTACGATTATAGTGTAAGGAAAAATCACGGTTTCATGGTTTTGCGATTATTATGCGCTAAGGACAGTGAAAATCACACAAGCATTTTATAATTACAGTAACTGCCTTTTAAAGTCAAACAACAACAAAAAAATGGATTAGGCTTAGTGCAATAGGTTAGTCTTTTACACCTAGCCTGATACAGATGCAAACAGGAAGTAATAATCACACCAAAAAGCTGATTCAGCCCTGCGAATGAAAGACACACTTCTGAAAAGAAATGCTGGAATTGTTCTACTTTGGACTAGATTACAGCCATTTTGGTGAGCTTTTATAAAATGTAAAGTAATCTATGTAAAGTAATGATGAGAGCTACAATACTCCCGTTACTGATGTTGGCATGTTGCACTGAAAGTCCAACTCTTAACACTGCTACTTCGTTGACTGTAAGTGACAGTTTTATATTTAACCCCCTACCAGCTTTACGTTTCAGTGAGCAACTTGCCGCCAAATTAAACGTGTTTGAATTTACTTTTATTGCCTTGTATTGATCATGCAAGAATGGATGGTGATCTGGAAGATATCTTGGCAAGTTAGATGTGTTTGAGCCATTGGCAACCGCATTTCGTTGGCAGCTTTTCAAATTGGATATCAGTCTTCTTCAACAAACCAACATAATTTTGTAGGAATCCAAAATGCTTCCATACTGCTGATTTAAGGCACTTTTAGGTGGATAAAAATCTGGGATGTTGTTTCTTGTCTGTTCGCTATTGTAACCTGCACACAAACATAAACAGTAATTCGCTCTTTTGAGTGAAGTTTTGACAGACATGAGGCTTCATTCAAGAGTATAGAATCACAAACGGAGATTTCGCAGCTTCTAAAATGCTTATGGTTAGAAAACCGTGGTGTTTTAAAGTGCAGCTAATAGTGACATTGGTTAATCGCTGCATCCCTACTTTCACACCGGTGCCCCTAAATTCAACCTCTCATTCGCATTTTAAAAAAAGTAGGAGCAAATGCAAGCATTTTGCTTGCACTGTAGAATCCTGCAGTTATAAAGAGATGTCATGTTTGAAGAGTCTTATTCAGTGCTATATATCCATTTTGGAAAAAATCATTACCTGACATTCATTTTTCAATGACTCTAAAATATAGAAGATCCAGTTTGTAGAAATTTTATTCTATCAACCTGGGACTTATCTATGCAGTTATCCTTCCAAAGGCACCAGAATTTGATTTATTTTTATATTAGCAATTAGGCCTACTTTGTCTGAGTAGGTGTAACTGTATTCAAATGATGGCTATTTCATCGTGGATCAAAAGTCTACATTTGTTGTGTCATTGTATGTGTTCAACTGCAACCTACTGTTTCAAGAAAGTGGGATCCTACACAAACACCTTCAATGCATCTGTAGGTGTACTGGGTGGCAGTAAAAACATCATCTCCTTTGAGTCCCTTATTTTTATGCCATGACAAAAAGCATCATTTAAAACTAACAATTCTTCCACTAGATAACATTAGTCTTAAATGACAATTTACTTTCCTCACTTTTCCCTGGAGAATACTGGTCAACAATGTTCAGTCACATACTCACTCACTCACTCACTCAATCAGTACAGGTGCTGGAGTTAAAAATGCACTAGGCCTCAATGTTTACAACTGTGCAGGGTAAAAGCTGAGCAGTCCAGTTTAATCATAAATAAAGTTAACACACTAGTGCTGCAGATCATTACTCTGGGGAAATCTAGGGGTTGTATTTGGGATTGTCGGAGCCTATTTCTGCTCACCGAGCACATCTCCTCACATCAATCACACACACACACACACACACACACTCCTGCCCTAGAGTAGGCTTTCCTGTGCCCTCACACAAACACTCATACACAAAAACACACATGTATACACATGTACACACACACAAGGACCCTGAAGTGCGGCTTTCCCAGTGCCCCTGCACACACACAAAGTAGCATGTCAGCTCTGATTACCAGCACTGTTCGCTGCTTGCTCCAGGAGCTTCTATTTTAGATCTGTTTTCCTCTTTGCAAGTGAGGACACAAACAGGGCTTCGCTTACACTTGTCATTTCAATGTGATTTGTTGAGATCTGATCATAAAGATCTGATGCTATGAGAAATGCACTGTTGTGTCTCCACACTTGGCCTGAAAATGTCTGTTGCATGCAGCTCCTGTGGCCATTTAAATATGTATCCACGTTAGCCCTACTTTCTTTTTTCCCCATTCCCTTCCCCCACATCTCTTAATGCGCATTGGAACTGGATTACATCTATACTGTGCAGAATTGTGAGTTCACCATGATAGCCCGACCTACCTCAACATTCGGGCCTGAGGAAATCTGATAACACTGGAAGCAAAATCAGATTTTTATACCTCTGGACTTATCACTAATTATCCTGTGATCAGATGGCAAATGTTGCTCTGGGTAACCCAGGTTTGCAAAAGGGACTAGTCCAGTGTCTATAGCAGGCACTCTGCACTAAAAAGTGAAGGACAGAGACTTCAACATTGATTAGGGACTTTGGTTTACAAGAGACTCCCAAAGGACATTATGCTGGCTCCGTTTCCTCTTGCATTACCGAATCACAATCACTTTCATCGCCAAGCACAATAAACATACAAGATGAGATAGGTACAGAAAGTACATGTAAAAAATCGTAAAAAATAAAAATTGTCACCTTCCTCATTAATGTGATGTGATGAACGCACTTGTTTGTTCAACTGCATATCAATCGCAATGATGAGACCCAGCAGCGAGCCAGGAACAGAGAGAGAGATAGAGACACACAGAAAGACAGAGAAGAGAGATAGTCTTACAGTATGTGGCAGGAAGAGTGTATAAACGCGAAAACAGTGACAAAAGCACTTCAGTTCTCACCAGCACGTCCCATGTTCCGCCACTGATAGTGCTCTGAGACAGGTACATGTGACAGCAGAGAAACAAACAGAGAGAGAGACACAGAACCACAAAGACAGGCTGACTCACAAAGGGAGAATAAGAGGAGGACAAAGAGTGAGAGAGCAAGATGGATTGATATACAGACAGAGAGAGAAAGAAAGAGAGAAGGGGTGAGCGCTGCGTGATTCATGGGTACTTTTACTGCCTGAGAAAGGTGTCGCTTCCCATCAAAGTTCAGAATCGGTCCGGTGCAGCACACAGGAGGTAATACTACCCCCATCTCTCTCTCTTTCTCTCTCATGTGTCCTATCTCTCTCCCTCTTTCTCTTTCTCTCTCTCTTTCTCTTGTGTCATCTCTTTCTCCCTCTCTGTGGCGCAACACAAACACAGTGACACAGACACACACAGAAAGAGAGAAGATTGAATTTAAGAGAGAGGTCCCTAAGCGAGTGAGCCTCGGTGAGAGAGACCTGAAAAGCATTTAAAGATTTTCCAGAGCATCCCCCAGTGCTATGCCTCTAAGGGAAAGGCCATGATGTATCTCAGTGAAGGTGAAAAATAGTTCTGACTGAGGATTGCAGAATGAACATGTGCAGTATGTGTAGCAGGCACATTAAAAAGTCAAAGATGGAGGCTTCAACCTTCATAACAAACTTAGGAGAATCAAAAGAGAATCCAAAAGAATATGCTGCCAGGTTCAAATGAGCTGCACCCTTCCTTCCATCACGGAATTCACCACCAAGTGCAGGGACAACAGAACCTCACATACAAAGGGGCAATAGAGAGTACACTTACACAGTATTGTCTTCAATAGACAGCAGACTATGCATATCACTCTATGTACATTCAAAAACAATAGCAATGTATATTTAAGCATCAGGGAAAACATATTTATACCATTTTGTTGCTAATTTTATCCAAGGTGCCATAGAGAACCATGTGTGCATACATGTCTTTTTTTAGCATGGGTAACCCCGGTGGGAATTGACCCCCTACCCCTGGCAGTGTGTCATGCTCCTCCCTTTGAGCTACAGAACCATGCATAACAGCGTAGTTGCAACTGTAGAAGAAAAATGTAGTGAGACAACAGGCAAGCTGTATCTAGACTCAATAGACTCATGACAGTATTGGCTTTGTCTGCAAAGCCTCAGTATAGGAATAAACAGTTAATAGAGTAAGTAAAATCTGGAATTGATTTTAAGATTTTATTGAGCTTTGTTGAGTGAGGCTCATACACAAACCTTTAACTCTGCTACAAGCCAGAGTCCAGGCCAAGATACTCAGGCACAGCCATTTGGGTCGTTTGAAAGGCAAACATGAAAACTAAAAGCAATAAGGACTTCTCCATCAGGGCCATTAGACTTTTGAACAACCTTCTTGGGATCAGGCTAGCAGAATCACAATTTTCTAAACTTTATTTGCAAGTACTGACACCATTTTTTGTTTTGTTTTTATATATGTTTTGGTAGTTTCACATAGCTATATGTATTCTTCTACCACTGCAATGCTGGTCACCCCTCCTTTCCATCCCTCATTTCCAGCACGAGCAACTAGGTACGATGGGTACGTCCCGTTTGTCTTCACTACTGCTCGTTTCCTCTCCTTTCTCACTACCACTCATCTCCTGCCAGGAAGTAGGCTAACTCGGAGGTGGTGAGAAAAGGAAGGGAGGAAAGTGAATGAGAGAAGCGAATCAGAACAGAATCGAGACTGTTGTTTCCTGCTATTATCATAAAAGTCAGCATTGATTACACATCATGCCAAGCCTATTTAAAGTGCAACAGCCTACTGTTTTATTGTGCTATGACGATTATATAAAAAACATTCTGTCAAACCTAGTCTGAATCTGCATTTTACAGGATTACATAGGCGTAAGATACTGTATGTAGGCTACAATCTACAGACATTTCATGGAGTTTAGGATTAAAGGTTTAGGATTAAACCTACAGGCTAGCCTACATAGGCTAAATATTTTCAAGTAAAGATACATCCTTGAATTTAATAATCAAACATATTAGTAATAAGCCTATAATATTTGAGCCTATCATTATTAGCCTATGATATTCTTGCAAGCAAATAATCCTGGCCACCATGTCTCTTATTGTTACTGATGTACTGATGTTACAGCTTAAAATTCTCTCTTTTTGCAGGGTGCTACAATACTTTATAGTCATTTCAAGTGAAAACTCAAAAGTGTTGTTAGCTAAAACAAGGAGTAACTAAGACAGATTTGATCATAATTCAGTTTGGATGACGAGATAGTCTGCAAACCTTTCCTTCTCATTAAACATTTTAAAACATTTTGAATCAGCCTCTCAAACTATAGCGATTTATATCAGAGGCAGGTTTTTAAAAGAAATGTCACGCCTCATTTCATCTCATGTCTTTGGCTGGGGAGTGCCATTGTTAATAATACATCACGGCCTGGCAGACAGTATCACTTCAATCAATCAGAAGATAAAGTCTGGCTTCATTATAAATGTTTCATTAATGTCACTTTGAACAAGGAAGACGTGACCTGTTAACAGAGGTGCTAAGTGACTAGTCACACAACTACCCTTGTGGCTGGTCTTAAGCATATAAGTAACACTACTTTTAAGAGTATTTTTTAAACCTTTTTTAAACTATTTAAACCTGCTTTTGTGCAACGGCGTTTTAGGGCCACTGTAAAAAAAAATAAAATCTAAGATTTCGAGAATAGAGTCAAAATATTACAAGAATAAAGTCGTAATTTCGAGAATAAAATCATAATGTTACGAGAATAAAGTCGTAATTTTGAGAATAAAGTCATAATATTACGAGAATAAAGTCATAATATTTCGAGAAAGTCTTAATATTTAGAGAAAAAAGTCGAACTATTACGAGAATAAAAGTCAAACTATTACGAGAATAAAAGTCAAAATATTACGAGAATAAAAGTCAAAATATTACGAGAATAATATTGTAACATTTCGAGAATAAAGTCAGAATATTTCAAGAAAAAAAATATACTATCAGCAGTAAGGACCTGACAGAGAGAGAAGAGGAGCAGTAAATCGATTAAAAGTTACCTGAGCAAATGTAACGTTACCTGTTAGCTGACAGTAACTCAAATGCTGGGAGCTGCTGGCGGCTGCCGGGACCTTGGTCGGGACTGTCGGGAAGTGAACTGCTCCTCTTCTCTCTCTGTCAGGTCCTTACTGCTGATAGTATATTTAGACTATTTTCTCTAAATATTCTGACTTTATTCTCGAAATGTTACGACTTTATTCTCGAAATATTACGATATTATTCTCGTAATATTTCGACCTCTATTCTCGTAATAGTTCGACCTTTTTCTCGAAATATTAAGACTTTCTTTCTCGAAATATGACTTTATTCTCGTAATATTATGACTTTATTCTCGAAATTACGACTTTATTCTCGTAACATTATGACTTTATTCTCGAAATTACGACTTTATTCTTGTAATATTTTGACTTTATTCTCGAAATCTTAGATTTTATTTTTTTTACAGTGGCCCTAAAACGCCATCATACTTTTGAGTAAGTTTCATCTTTAGATGTAAGATTAGTGAGTAGAGAGAGATCTATCATTCTGGACCTTATCTACCACCTCTGATACTATCACTATCTTTGTTGAAAGGAGCTAAAAAGGAATTGTACCCAAACCTTACACTGTTAATTACCCACTGAGTTATTTGCAAGGACCATACCAAAACGGGGAATCGGACTTGAATGATCTTCGGGGATTGGCTCGGAACATGCACAAAATCTCAATGATTTTCACTCAACATCTGAGTAATATATTTTCTTTTCATGAACTGTGTTACAACGTGACAAGTAATTTTAATTAATTAATTAAAGTAATTTTTAAGACAAAAATACTTGAGTAAAACTGAACTGCAATATGTAGCAGTTCAGTACTTTAAGTATATTTCAGTGGTTTCCGCCCCTGCCTGTAAAGTGTTAACCTCAAAGGTTCCATCTCTGGCACTGTTGTATTGCTCTGGGGAGAAAGTGATCCTCCAGGTTTGTGGCTATGCCATGGGACTGAGAACGAGGAGGAAGCACCAGACACCACTGACCCCTCCACACCTCACCATCCATCACCCTGTCACACTGTCACACAACAGTGTGTGTGTGTGTGTGGGTGTGTGAGGATAAGTGTATCTGTTTGTGTGTGCATGTGTTTTCATGAAATACATCCTTGTGTGTGTATCAAAGCAAATAAGTGTTGTTATCTGGAATCTATATCAAAATGTAGCAGAATGTATTATACACCAATGAGGTGCAAACTAATGGTAACAATTACATGTGAAAAAGGAAAAAGTCGCACACTCTTCCCTCCATTTGCTGTGACATGTATTAACCACCAATGTTTCAGCTACAGTACATTACTTTCATCATGGTGTGAAAAGCAAATGCCATGCCCTTAGAAGCCTGTGTATCGGCAAGAAACAGGTGATAGACCAATTAGCAATCAGTCCAATGCCAGAAAAAAAACACCAATTAGCCTACACAATTCCGTAACAATCAATATGAAATACATTGACAATATATATACACAAGACATATCTCATGTATAGCATTTAGTCACTTGCAATGAACACAGTAAACATTATATAAATGGTCTCCAATAAAACTCAAAATTTAGGCCATGAGGACTTAGAGTATTTAAATATGAAATCTAAAATGCCTTTTTAAGAGTCTCATCAATGTCCCCTCCACTCCTGGGGGTCGTAACCTTTTCAGTGCCGGTGTACCTTAATGAGAATACCTGCTACACGACAGTAGAGGTGTGAATCTTCACTGGCCTCACGATTCGATTCGATTACGATTCAGAGGGCTACGATGCGATTATAAAACGCTTATCAATTTATTTATTTTTTTTTGGGGGGGGGGGGTTCGGTTGGGTTGATCGGGTTAGATGCAGAATTGGTTAATTGAGGTGAAACAGACTGAGCACTGAGATATTTTCTTCACCTCAGAATTGGTTTAAGTTGTTTAAGTGCTGCAGTGTGTGTTGGTCAGCCGGTCTCATTGTTTGTTACTGCTGATCGCTGCTCTGCTGTGCTAACGTTAGTCTCTGAATGATGGTGTACAAAGTTGACAATATACTTCACGTTCGTCTCGCAAAGGTAATTATTGAGTCATTAAATCAAAAAATGCTTGCAACCGCTGCCTTTTTTGAAGATGAACTACAAGATACATGGATGTATTGACATGATAAGTCTAGCGTGTGTGCGCTGTAGACTCTCCGGGTGCTGCACTGCCCTCGCAGTTCATTCCGTCAACATCACGTTATTAACTAACATTTAGAAAATCGATTGTTGACATTTGTGAATCGATTCAGAATCGTCCACGTCCGCATCGCGATGCATCTTAGAATCGAGAAATTTCCACACCTCTACACGACAGGAATCATTATTGCATCTAATAATGCTTTTATGTTCAGCAATGCTTTGATTTAGCTCCCTGGATGTTTTTCCAATGTATGCTTTCAATGTGGAGATGTTTTATAGATTCATCCTTTTGGAGAATATACCAGGGCTTTTGAATTATTTGTTTCACCTTTTATGTATCTTTAGTGTACTTTGTAGAGAACAGAAAAGGGTTAGTGCTATTCTTTTCCTTTTCCTGAAAAGAAGTGTATGTTGGTTTTTGTTCAGTTTTTGCAGTTGCCTTTTATCGCACATCTCCCTTTATCCTCAAGTCCTAAATTTGTTTGGAGTTGCACTAAGTATGGCAGATATGTTTCAGTCTACTATACTGACTGTAGGGAATGCTGTTGCTGTAGAGTATTGCAGTTCATAGGTTTAGCATAAAGGTCAGTATAGAGACATGCTCGTCCTTGATAATTCATAAGTCCAAAAAATTCATCCTAGATAAGTCTTCCATTGAACGGTCATTGCTGTGGTGTTTTGCACTCAATACAGTATAGCCCACTGGATATAGGTATCACTCAGCAACAGAGATTTACAAAATTGACTTTTATTTATATTTAAAAAATTTGGATTATACCTTTAAAGTGTATTCCCAAAAGGCTACAAACAGGCTGGCATAATTTGGGCTCCTGCTGTCTGTGCCACAAATCTGGAGGTAGCCTAATACTGATTGTCAAAGCTGAAATAATTATGAGTTGTTTTGCCTGTACTGGGTCAAGAAATAAGCCATGGCCTTGAGACCTGCGGCATGTCAGTATACAGGTAGGCTATACAACATTAAAAGTTATCAATAGAGTATCACTCGTGACAGGTGGAAAATTCTACATGATTGATTTCATACGCCCAGAGGTCTTCACAAAAGAAGAAAAAGGCTCCACTATTGTTCTGAGAAGGAGTCGACAAATTTTGACAAAGCAAAGGTTAAAGAGTCACTCGCGAAGAGAATGGGTCGACTAGGAGGTGCTGTAATGCTTTTATGAATTTTATGGAAGTATACAGTATGTTGCTACTCTGGGAAATGTGATATTCAAGAACTCATATTCACGTTTTGTTATTTCAGCATGCCTTCAGTTTTTTTTAGAACTTCTCCTCAGCAAGTTGCCTGTGTCATTCATCTAGGTAATCAGACGTATTTAACACAACAACCCCCATCCCTTGTCAGCTTGACAGATTGTAATAGTCAGATCAGATTCCAACTCATAAAGTACTTTTCACACTCCGATGAAAGCAATCTAGCTGAAATGTTGGTGCATAATTATGTCACAGCAAATGCAGAGAAGAGTGTGCACTTCCCCTTTTTTCCACATTATCTGGAATACAGAATACAACTGTCCCTGTGAATGTATTTCTGCCTACATAGAGGCTCTAAACTCCCAGAGAACATGAGGACAAGCAGACCACATAAACATTTGGTCAGTGCTTAGGTGCTTAATAAGTAGGACCCTTCTATAATTACACACAGGTAGAGCTAACTGCCTAATGCAACACTGCAGGCAGATTTGAAGATTCAGCACCAGCGGTACAATACAGTCTCATAAGATTTTGTGAAATGAGCACAAACTCTAAAACAGATTACATGTTATGGACACAAATTACGCAAAGATCACATTCCTTCAACACAAATTGGATTATGTGCCAATAGCATGAATTGGACAACCCATTTTCTCTTGTTCGTTGCACGAAAAGGTTAGCTAACAGTTAAGTTTAGGCAAGTAACCTTGGCTAAGGTTTAGGTTAAGGTTAGGGTTAAATTTAGTCAGTTAAAACTTGTGTTAAGGTTAGAGTAAGGTTTTGGTCATGGCTAACAATTAAAACTTCTCTCACAATAGAAAACTGATGCATTGGGAATCAAACCCAGGTCGTCAGAGTAGATGGCAAATGTATACGCCCATCCAACCCCTGACCACAACACCCTTACTTTCCACCACTCTACTTCAAAGTCAGACAACTACCTGTTTCTGGTTGTGCCTCCTTCACGTAATCATTTTGTTGTGGGAAAACTTATTTCTCTCTCTCTGTCTCTTTTAATGCACAGAGCACATATAAGACATCACTATTCACAAAATTTTTGGGGAACAGACTCACTGGTAGTTGCATTTCTACATTGCAATGGGCAACATTACCATGCCATATTTTCTGTTCCATGGCCTGCTCTATTGTCTGGTTTTACATTTTGGGACCATGGTAATCAGCTACTGTACATGATATAGTATTCATATTTAGTCCATACAGCTCAACAATTGTATGCTACTAGCCAAATTAACTGATTAATTTGTAGGATATTGTTTTTGCTTTTCATTAATTAGGTTTTCCTTATCCTTGTCTTTGCTTCCTGTAACCTAGTTTTTAACCAGAACACCCTGATTAAATACATGCCTGCTGTCTGTTTGCCTCAAAATAGCCCAATGGTCATTGCAGTTCCAGAAACCTCACAAAAATAACTGTTTTGGTCCTCTGTTGAAGCTCCCAAATAAAACCAAGTACAGAGCGGATGCAACAAGGTATTTTGACGGACCACTTGATGGTTCTGTTGCGCTTTGGGCCACTGGAGACAGCTGGTACCATTGAAAATATGTATGCCAACACTCAGTGTGCCAAACATGCTAAAGTCGACACAGCTACCTGGCTAACAGGAAGACAAAGTAAATACTTTGATGAAAATCTGTGAGGTGAGTAGGAGTTTGTATCCTCCTTTCTATCCTCTGTGTTTTTTCCCTGTTTATTTGCTTAGCCCTCCTCTCTGTGTGTAATCTATATTTGAGAAGCTGCATGATGGATGTTCACATACATTATTGATGCCTACAAGTATATTAGGCATGCCTAAACATATTACGCATTACACACAAGCACAGAGAGAGAAAGTGAGTGAGTGAGAAAGATAGAGAAAAGGAGAGGGAGTGGAACAAAGAGAGGGATTGAGAGAGAATGAGAGAGGGAGGAGAGAGTGAGAAAGAGAGAGACCACCAATCTGTCTGAGCCTGAGCAATTCTTTTTACAGTCTAATTATCCCCTCTTCCTCTTTCAATCCCTCTCTCTTTCCCTCCATCATTTGGCTTTCAGTCACCTTCAAACTGTTTCAGCACTGATTAGTGACCTCTCTCACAGTATTTCCATCAAGCATGCACACACATTCACACCCACAGAGTTCATCCTGACTTAGGAGTTTGATTCATACTGAAACCACATGGCAGTCTATGGATCAGAAAACCGCTACACCTAACATTAAAGTCCCAAACACAAGAAAAACCTATCTGATGGTACCTAGATAGGATACCAAGCTGTATTTAAAGAGTAAATATAAGACGGATTTTTTCCTACCACACCTAGATCCCAAGGTTTCCAAAGAGATGCATTTAAACCAGGCATCAAAATCCCAGTACTGATAGAAGATGCATTAAGATTCTGTCAGGATAGGGCAAAGCCACATATAAACACAGTCATTAATATACCCAAGAAAGATTTAGAATCTGATTTACCTCCACAGGTGCTTTGGGAAAAGCAGGGGGTTGTATTTACATGTCTATGGTGAAATGCCCTGGTGCCCTGTCCAAATGCAATTTCTGTTTTATCTACAGTGAAATTGTAATGCCGGGTATATGACACTGCTCTTGTGTGTGTGTATGTTATATTATATTATGTTAGATTAGATGAAATTAGATTACATTAGATAAGATTAGGTGAAACTTTAATGATCTCTATGGGGAAATTGCATCATTGCAGCTTGCAGCTGCAAAGATTAGGATTTAGATAGGAATACAGCAAATACAGAGTAATGTGTGTGTGTGTGTGTGCACATACACTGTAAGTAGCCTACTGTACATGCTTGACATTTACAGTATGTCAGCATGCATAAAACCCAACTCAGGTTCAGAGGCTAATCATATGTGTGAAAACTAAGATGCAGTGTGTGTCAACAAACAAAAGGTTAGCCTAACCTCCTTTTCCTAACCTAACCAGCCTAACCAGCCTCGGCTTTTACTGTCACTCCTGAATAAGAGGACAGAAACAGATCACTAGAGAAACAGAGAGAACGTGTGTGTAAATGAGTGTGTGTTAGTGTGACAGAAAACACTGCTGGGGCTCTTTGCAGAGTGAGTTTCCCGAGGCAGTGTGTATTGGCCTTGTGGCTTCTACAATGCGGCAGCTGCCACTGCACCCTGGGAGGCCCACACACACACACACACAGCACGCATAACCTGGGGGTGCTCGTCTGCCCGAGAAAGTCATGGCAAGGCTGAGGGTAGCCTTTTAGTATGGAGGAGACCTCCTGTTGCTCTAAGGTATAGGCTACATGTATGACTGCAACACATTATGCTTGCGCACACACACACACACACACACACACACACACACACACAGTCCTACCCTCACACCACTGCAATGCAAAAATGGACTCAGAACGCTGAGAATAGAATAGAATAGAATAGAATAGAACAGATACTTTACCTGGGAAATTTATTAGTTGCCAATTAGATTGGGGTTCTGTAGTTCAGTTGGTAGAGTGAGAATATGACATTAAAACGCATGTTGTGCAGCCAAGTTTTGTGCAAATCCACAGAACTATATTTTCAATTCTAGTCAACATCCCAAGGTTTCCAAAGACACCAAATGTGTGATGCCGAATTACATGGAAAAGTGCATAAAATGATGCACAAGACATCTAGAGTTTATCCATTTGATTTAATAGTGCAGCCATAAAAAATGGTAGCCTATTTTGTGTTTGAATATTTCACTTAGAAGTGTGATATTGCTAGGTCCAAGCCATTAAAAGGTGCCACACCACTAGGTATGTCTTCAATCAATACAAATAAGCCCAATAAAAAGTCCACTGTAAAACAACCACTGTAGAATGTCAACCATTAAACAATAATCCATCAATTGAGTAATCACACAACCTAAATTACTCAGGGGAACAAATATAATCGCAGTCATCATAATTTACATTGACTCCCATCATCACAACACAAACGCAACAGTTGCACACATACAGGCACGTACACACATGCACACAGGATGGCAAGAACAAATGGTGGCATCAGAATCGGCAGTGTGATGAAGCAGAATATGACAGGCAGAGCTGCCCACTGAGCCTCCAGAAAGACAGCAAAGGGGAGTTTTGCGAGGGTGGGAGGACACACAGTTTACCAGAACAAATACAGCTATAACATCTAACCAGCAGTGGGCCTGTAGCAGCACCGTGGCCTGGGAAAACGCCCTGAGCAGCAGTGGTAATGGAGTAGACAGGGCTACAGTGCCCTCTGGAGGACAGGGAGGAAGATGTTTGCTGAGTTAAAGGGTAATACCAGAGGGTTTTTTTTAGTTTGTGCCAATCATCTAGGTTGAACTTGAGCCTCTCTTTTACATTATTCCCGATGGTGTCTGTACACAGTCAGCATAACTGGAGATATCAGGGATCGTTTTCCTACCTTCCAAAGACATTTGCTGCAGTTAATTCTTGTACAGTATAAAAAACAACATAGACTTGAATAGAAATTGCCCAAGCTAGATAATAACAATTTCTGTTTTATTGTTATTTCACTGTGCCAAAATCAAACTTTTATAATAATGTGTGCATTACGTTATGCACTGCTTTCTGTAAATCACCTGGGAACCACATTATTTAGGTTGTCTTTGTTAGCCAGGACAGCAGTTAATTTCAAGCTATGTTTAACACTGTTTGATTTGGGAAATGTAAAATAGGATGTAGACAGTAGTAAATGGGCTATAACTCTAAATGACACTGGTATTGTCCTTTAAACTGAGACAGGATTTAAATGGCAAATAGGTATTAGGACTTGATGGATCTCAAAGATCATGACTGAGGTCCAAGAGTTGGTCCCTTCACTTGTTTTTCAGTCTATACAACAGTCAAGTCAGGTCAGATCAAGTGTATTAACTAAGCTCTTTAAACAGAACACACTCATCACATCAACAAACAACAGAGCAACAAAGGATATACAGTAACTATAAAAAAGAGAGAACAAATAAATAATATTTGTGTGTGCATGGCAGCCCATACATTTATGTGTGTGTGTGTGTGTGTGTGTGTGTGTGTGTGTGTGTGTGTGTGTGTGTGTGTGTGTGTGTGTTGGATTATGAGGGAGGTCAAGGGCAAAATGGCAGCATTTTTGCAGGAGCAAACAATAACAGATAGATCTGCAGGTGCTCGGAACGGAAAACACATCCAGCAGGAGAGGCAAGGATGATAAGGGAATGGCTGGTATGGTTAAGATAGCCTACATTGTAGGCTATAGCTACTTAAGATTTAGTAGCTATAGCTACTAAAGTCTGCACTTAAATACAATGCAGTGACAGTGTTTGCTTTCCTGACATGCATAAGAAATGATGATGATGATGATGATGATAGACCTCAGTGGCCTTAATCTGAATAAGCTACAGGCCAGTTGAGTACTTGTGGCATAACTTTCTAATGATACTACAGTTTTCTCGCTTGTTAGCATTTCAAAATTAGTAACTTATAAACTTATAAAGGTCAAAGGACGGACAGGTTGCAGGCAGCAGCCCGGAAGAGAGGGTGACCTCCTGGTTCACCCACTTCTGGAATCTCCTAGGCACACACCTGACAGTGGATGGAGCTGAGGAAGGGATACCTGCAGTCCTTACAAATCTCAATATTGATAATGGTCCCTCCTGGTTATAAATTATTGCTATTTACAGTCAGTGGAGACAGCCAAATATGAATAGGTCAACATGGTTAATATGTTAACATGGTTATGCCTCACATTGCAATTGCACCAGCACTGATAATTCTGGTTTAACAAAGTCTGGTTCTCCTCATCTGATTGAATTGTTTTCCTCATCCATCATCATGGTTCATTAGAGATCATTCTTTCCAACCCCCAGCTCTCAGTGCTTCATTATAATGGTCCACTCTGTCTACCCTGCTCCCATAAAGGCATACCATCAAGCCTATCTGTCCCCATTCTAGCTATTAAACACAACCTGTGGCACCATATATATTTTAAATTTCAAGCATTGCCCATAGCAACTTGCAGTGAATCAGCAGGTCATGGACACAACAACACAACACACGTCTGTTGATGGACTTGCTGTTACTGGGATCAAACCTCAATAACTGACTTGCTTAAGTTAATTTGTATAACATATTTCCCTACAAATGTAGCTCAATGTGCTTTCACAGAATAGAAAGGAAGAAATTAAACAAATGTCAAGTTATATACACAAAAATATACAAAAATTGTACTTCCTCACCCAACCCATTTACTACCACCCTAACACTCCTAAGTTATACATAGTACAAAACACAGACACTATCACTTAGGCTACCATATTATGTGTAAGCTATACTGAATAAAAAGTTTATTCTTGAACGAGCATATTGTCGGGGTGCATCTCAGGTCAGCAGGCAGACTATTCCATCACTTGGGAGCATAAGCACTAAATGCTATTTCACCAGACTTAAGACTAAAGCCAGATGACCGGAGAGATCTGCAAGGCTCATAGCTGTTAGGCATGTCTGATATACAGTAGCCTATACTGTGGTGATAGGCCATTGAGAACTTTGTGGACCAGGAGCAAAATCTTGTAAACAATTCTCAAGTTTACAGGAAGCCAATGGGGACATTTTAGAGCTGGGGTAATGTGGTCAGAGTTTTTAGACAAGTCAAGACACAAGCTGCAGCATTTTGGAAAAGCTGTAGTCGTCCAATAGTCCTCAGAAGGCTACTGATGTGACCTAAAAAATTCATAATTCTATAATTCTATTCCATAACTACAAGATTTCTGACCTGATCACTGCTCACAAACCTGTGACCTTTCAGATAAAGGATGGTCATCCTAACCACGACACCTCCCTGCGTCCCATCATTACTGAAATGTTCAGAGCTAGAAAAGTATTGATAATTACATTCCAAAGTTAATTTCAAATTATGAAAGAAAAAATGAACAATGAACCTAACCATGAAACAGTTAATCCAACTGAATCTGCAGTTCAAATGCTTTTCTCAACAACTAAATTCCAACAATTACTTTTCACACAATCAGTGAAAAATATTTACGTATCACCACTATTATTTTGTCCATTATTCCTATTAAGGAATAATGGACAAAATGCCACTGCAGCAAGAACATCACCGCCACTACTAGAGCACACATAAAATGGAAACATAACTATAATATAGCCAAATTTCCTTCTAATTTCCTTTTGGACAGCAGGGTGGCCAAGTGGTTAGCGACACCACCTTGCTGAAGTGTGCAAGTAGACACTGCATCCCTACTCGCTCCAGGGGTGCTGCTCTGTAAATGCTCCCTGAAAATGGAGCAATAAGAGAACCCGTTACCATATTATTATAAAACATAAAGAAATGTAGTCCTGATATTTGGAATTGATCTATTTATTATAATATGGTTTCCTACGCTTTAGGATTTTTATTATTTTTACCACTACAACTTGAACTAGAACGGCAACTTGGACAAAAACAGGGATGGAATAACCCCCAAGTACCAGTGCCACATGAAATTACATAGGCGAATATTGTAGCATGATAATCTATGGTGCAACTTGTTCCTCTGTAAGCCTAGAGTTTTGTCACGAAACCTCTGATTCTGCGGTGGCACTAAATGGCGCTAAACCTGCCGAGGATAGGGTTTGATTCCTACTGTGGCCATCAAATATCACTCATAATGTTTCTGAAATCCACTACATCAGTATATCTTCCTTATAGAACGATCCCGAAGTGTTGTGCTGAGTGTTTGCTGATAGTGGCTGTATTACCCTCTGACCACCTTAGGTGTCACTAGTATACTGCTTATGTTTTCTTTAACCTTTATTTACTCAGGCAAGGCTTCCTGAGCGTGCATGCTCTTTTTCGGCAACCCTGCTACACAATCATGCAGTTACACATTCACACCCGGGAGCACAACCATAATCTTCCCACTGACCAGCTCCACCAGAGCAGTTGAGGAATAAGTAGCTTGTTTAGGGATTCAAACCAGTGACTTTCTGGTCAGAAGCTTGGTTATCTAACCTTCAGGCTACTATCACCCCTTGTTGACTTCAGTTATGAATATGGTAAGGAGATGCTGGCTATGGAATTTGATATGAGACTCAAATTTACATTGATCAACCACTATATTTGCAGGCTTAGGCTGAAAAACTCTCCTCAATAGTGTCCATTGGGTCCCTAGAAACATTAACTTCAAGAAATCTGCAGGCATGTTTGCAAAGTTCTAAAAAAAAATCTACAGTCACAATACAATTTAGTGTATAATAGAGTATGTAACAACTAGCCTATTACACACGGATCACTCATGTTTTGATATGAACAATGGATTGTTTTGGTCTTTGAGTTCAATATTTATACGTTAATAAAAATGCACACACATGCATCAATCCTGCGCAAGGGCATAGCAAAGTAAAATGAAAAACATTAGCTATCCTCATATGTGCTGCAGGCTTATAGTTAGATTTACATTCTAATCCCACACACTGACATTTGCTCAGGAAATTAATCATGCATGCAGAGAGCCATGCATATTCACAAAGCCATCAGGAATCCATTCCCTGAGAGTCCTCACCATACAGACATGCAGATCTGTTACACAACACACAGACTCAGCCACGCACACACACACGATCACACACACGCTGTAATTTATGTATGACACCTTTGGGGCTTTAGTATGTAGCAGGCTATAAGGCAAAGATAAAAAACTTTAACATAACCATTCATTTATTTTACATGACTAAATGCCATGAAGGCTACAGAGCGATTGATGTGTCATCTTGTTCAGGGCTTTATCTCAAACATGTTAATAGGAGGCAATATGGGGCAATCAAACACATGGCCAAAGTCAGTCAGTTAAATGATAACATAAAAATATTCCCCTTGAACAGAACAACATTCTCTACTGTGTTTTTCATCATTGTACTTTATCTCTGTGTTTTTATCACTTCAGCTCTATACTTTATGTTATCACTGTGCAAATAAACTAAACTAATATGTAAAAATGTTCAGCCCTTGACTTGATTACAATTAGTGGGCCAGATCAAAGCTAGCACACTCATACTATTCCCACTATTTCTTTATATTATTATTAGTCTATATTACCTCCAAAACTTTGAACTCAGATTACTACTACATACTTTCAGCTAGTGACTGAAGTGACTTTAGCCTACTGTAGGAGATTGTAGGGATGAGAAATTGCATCCTAGTTTAGGATTTCACACACTACCTGATTTAGGGCAGTCTAGTCAACATTCATGACCATGTTAGTAGATAGTAAACCCTATATGGGTTGATTCATATCTCTATACTACTGTACTGGAGTCTGCCTGACTACTCTAACGTTACTGGGATTGCAAAGGACACACACACAGGACACGCCTACTTTCTATTAGATGTAACGTTAGCCTACTGATATTACAGTACATGCCTATGCAAGTTTTTTTTTTTTAAGATGTTTAACTTTTACTCTTCTATCATTCTTTCATTATATCATACTGGATAGCGAATAGTGACATCTGTTGGTCAAATTGTAAACACTTTTAAAAGATTAACTCTTCTGGGGAATTCAAACTTTTTCACCTTTCAAACTGAAACTTAACGTTACATTAACGTTAGCTAACGTTAGCCCAAATGTTTTCTCCAGGAAACTGACTTTTCTAATTTCGCTCACTGAAGTTAATTTTACCATGAAGAAGTCCAACAAACAATATGAAAAAACCTAACAACAATATAATGTTGTAAAATGACATGTCTTACCTTATCAGGAAACCAGGGACCTTGAAATGAATCTTCTAGCTAGCGCAAGCTTCCAGAAGTTCTTGAGGTGTAGAGGCGGTCAGTTGGTAACAGGCATTTCAGACATGCGCAGTTCAACAAGGACCTATTAGTCTCTAAGCAACATCAGCACATGGCAAGCATAAAAAGCATAAATAAAGATGGACAATGGAGAACAGTAAGTAAAACAGGAGCTTTCAACAAGCAAATCCTGTCTACTGACTGACTGTTGTAAGGCTCAACCAATATGTTGGTCGCAAATAGACAATTTTAGTCAAATGCATAGCTAGTTAGCTAGATGCACAGTTTAGCTAGCATTATGTTAGCTAAAAAACATTTTAAAACACTTTGAAAAATCATATATCCACCAGAATTAGTCAAATGTGGCTGTTACTGTAATTGTACCAAGCGTTTTTCTTCATGGGTGATTTGTATTTCCCATAGGATTATGCCAAAATAAAAGAGGTGGAATAGCCTATGTCTTATGATGATGTTGACATGTTGGACTGGAAATATTTTTCACAGGTTATTTTCTCGCCAGATTGTAGCCATAACTTTGTCAAACTTTGACTATCTCCAATAGTTAGTGAATTAAATCAGATAAAATTCCTATTCCTACCAAATGGATTTATTGCTCTGAGTTGCAGCAAATTGGCCTGTTAACATTTTTCTGTCAGTTTGGTCTTATACTGTATGTCTCTTTATCATTCAAATAGACGTTTGATTATATGATTATAACTATAGACTTTATCTAGAGGAATTTCACATCAAAATAGAGTACAGTATGTGGTGTTTAAATATACAGAAACTTACAATAGAGCTCTCTCTCTCTCTCTCTCTCTCTCTCTCTCTCTCTCACACACACACACACACACACACACACACACAATTCAATTCAATTCAATTCAATTCAATGGTGCTTTATTGGCATGACAAAATGTACACATTTGTATTGCCAAAGCATATTACATGTGTAAAACAATATGAACAATGTGAACAGTGTGAATCAAGTAAAATAAAAAGCATTACACTATTACTACTGTTGCTACAATTGTAACATCAATTATATACAAATAAAAAAGGTAAATGTATTCTGGGACTGGTTTGATGTGTGTGTGTGTGTGTGTGTGTGTGTGTGTGTGTGTGTGTGTGTGTGTGTGTGGACAGGGTGCTCACTCACTGTCCCTCATGTTGTGGCATGTCACAATATATTTAGCTTCTGTGTTGCAGCTTGTCTTCTCCTCTCCCAATAGGATGGCTAGTTTGCTGATGTCAGGGAGGCTTCTGAAATTTGGATGGATCTGTTCAATTTTTGGGTAATAGTAATTTCTAATTTGGTTATATTTAGGACAGGTGATGATGAAGTGCAGCTCTGCCTCCACCTCTCCCATGTCGCAGTGTGAGCACAGCCTCTCTTCTGCTGGCAGCCATGTGTGTCTGTGTCGACCTTTTTCCACGGCCAGGCCGCGCTCACAGGGTCTGTACTTCGTCAAGGTGGTTCTCAGTTTGGTATCAGTCACTGTGTGCAGATATTCTGCAACAGTGTACTGTCTATTTAGGACCAGATAGCATTGCATCTCTCTCTCTCTCACCATGGGTCATCTAGCCATCTCTCTCTCCGGGCTGGAACATGTTGCAGTTTTACAGTTCAGCCACTAGGGGGAGCCGCAAGTCCATACTTGAATCAAGCACCAGCAAGGTAAGAGGCAGACATGTACTCTTTTAATTGAAAGTCCCTATATCTTCTATGACCCATTTGGTTGATGCAGCATTATGGTGCACAAATATGTTTCACTTGATATGATTGTGTTACTTTTTTAACCTTTATTCATCCAAGAAGAGGTTTTGCTGAGCTAATTTTCAGCACCGCACTACTTCACATTCATACAGTTGCACACATTCACACCTGAGAGTTGCCCAGTGCAACCACAGTCTTCTGTGGCCACTGAGCAGCTGCTCCTGTGCAGCTGGGGGTAAGTGCCTCCAGGGGTGTAGTGCATCCAAAATTTCTGAAGGGGTACAAATTCACACAAACGCGTCCTCAAAGCAAATCAGCAGAGAACATAGATAGTAGAACCACACATGGAAGGGATTTGCCAGCTGCATTTACAATATAACTGCCTTGTGGAAGGAAATAAGAGAGTCATCATGGCTACTGTCATCCACGTTTTGCTAATGAGGACAATGTTGTGCTTTTAGTGTATAATGCAACCTGCTCTATAACTACATGTTGTAGACAGACCACTGCAAAGGGCAAAGAGGGCCCTCACCTTTGATTGCACTGTTCTCAGGTCTGTATGCAGTCACTTTTAAAAATGATATAAATTTCAACATAAGTGTCTAGTCTGGGAACAAACACTGTTTCTATTGAATGCTGTGTTGAAAAGTGTTCCAAAATAGAAACATGTATGTGCTGAAAATGACACACAGAAAAAGATTGAGAAAGAGGGCGAAGGGGAGGGAGAGAGGAAACACTCTGTTTACTTTCCTAGATCCGACAGCCATATAGTCATCTACTTGGTTTCTAATTGCTGAGTAATCGTCTGATTCTAACCATTTGCTGCTCGCAATCTGTGTTAGCAAGCAAATACTTTAATCAGGTTTATATCAAACAGTAGCCTGTAAAAACATGACATTTACAACAGAGCGCTATAAAGCTGTGTAAGCTAATCAATAAGTGCACACACACACATACGCACACTTACACACACACGCAAACAAGCACAATGCATGATTTAATGTCAGCTTCTCTGCATGGAGCCGAGCCAGGCACCAACACAACACACCCACTAACTCTTCTTTCTCTCTCTCTATCTCTCTCTCTCTCTCTCTCTCTCTCTTCTTCTTCCCCCTCTCTCTTTCTCTGTCTCTCTCTCACTCGATGTGAGAGCTATTTATATTCAAAGCCAAGTGTGAGAATGAGGTCCAAATGCTAAACCTTTCATGTTTATGAGTATGGTTCGTCAAATTGACTTGGCTCTTTTTTTAGTAATATTTTACTGATTGATTGACTCATTTACAATTGTGAAACAGATTTTTTTTTTGTTTAAGAGTTTGGACATACATCAACACTACATACAAAATTGTGCATAGGCTATGACTCGTGCCAGCAATAAAATCAGGGTGACAAATAATCACCAGCCACCAGCCAATGCTGGTAAATTGTGGCAGCTGCTGGCATTTTTATCTGCTCTACCAGCCACTCTGGCAGGTAAGCAAGCAAGGAGTTCATATTATAAAATTCTAAAAATGTAGTTAGCTTGTAGTGCAAGCAGATATTGAATTTTGCAATTTTCCAGCCACTGTGACCACAGACAAAAACATTTTTCTCAACCAATATGCAGTAGTTTCCTGCACCGAATAAGGTGTTTCACGCTAATTGCACAGCTGCAGTGTAACTGAGTAGATCATCAAAGTTTGTCAGTCAGTAACCTGTCAGTGTTTTTTGCTTAATTTATACAGGATAAGCTCACTGAGCATGTATGCTTGCTTCACACTGCTTCATTTTAATTCAGTTCACTAGCAGGGACCACGCCACAACAATATGTCATTCAAGGGTTTAATGGAAATTCAGAGGTATTGGATGTTGAGGACAGGTGAATGGATGTAAAGGGGAGGGGTGAAGGTGGAAGGAGGATGTCGTCTGGTAGGCTGGTCTGGGAGGACGTGCTGAAGACCGGGCGGAGGGAGACTCGGCATGGGGGTTCCGTCTCAGGCGAGTTTCCGGCCAAGCTGATTACAGGCCCCCAGACGGTACCTAGAATGACACGTGGGAGAGGTATGCACCGGACTGAGAAAGAAGGGGTGAGGGAAGGAGGAAAGGGAGGATGAAGGGATATGGGTAGGGATGAGGTAGGAAGGTGGATGGATGAAGGGAAGGGGAGGGAGGGTGGGTTGAGAGATCTAAGACAAACTGGGCAGGATGGGTTGACCAGGTATAAGTAGGCTAGGCAGGTGATTAGAGGTGTGGTTGAGGCGTGGCCCTGCTCCCGAACCTAAGTTAACAAATTAACTTCATTTATACAAAGTCACACCTGGAAGCTGCCCAGTACAACCAGTTTTCTGCTGTTGGCCATGGAGCAGCTCTAGCGGAGCAGCTGGGGCTCAAATGCCTTGTTCAAGGGCATCTTGATGGAAGTTGTTGAGGGAGGGGAGAACGTTTCTCACTCAGTTTTAACCAGCTATTTTTGGGATTTGAATCAGTGACTTTCTGGTCACAAGTCTCCTTCTCCAACCTCTGCACTTCTCCCACCACCATTTTGTGCTAAATTGCCTGTGGCCGAGTGATTTTGGTGGTTGTAGTCATGTACCAGATTAGCAAACTGCGAATCTATGCTATCATACTACTGATTGACATGGCAGTGAGCCTCCCTAGATTATCAATCAGTCATGTGTTTCAGCTGTCTCTTTGGCAAACAGCAGCTCCTTTCACGCTCATTAACTTTCCCTTCTAGTTATTGGATGGGCAAACATACTGTAGTGTGCATATTCTGTTTGAGCACCATCATAAAATCATGCACTCAGCCCTCGGCACTGATAGCTCGACCTATCGGTACAAAACACAACATTCAAAAGGTTCTGTAGGCCTGAATCAATGTTTTATGAGGTTAAAACATTTTTGAATTATAGCTTTTCTTATGTTCTTTATATTTATCAGCATACACTGAATAGATTGGTAATGGTGTACGCCAAACCATCTTTGTTCTAGCACTTTCTTGTTGTAGCACTATGTTTTTACATTGTACTTGGTTTTTTAGCATCAAATGATTCTTGGACATGTTTTTGATTCTCCTTTATTTGACGGTGTGCAGATGCTTTTCTTCTGATATGTCAACATACAACACTGCTAACATACTACTACTGCTGAAGCAGAGTATGTGTGCATCCTTAAAAAGGATATGTAACACTTGACAAAGCATCAGAATTCAGTGCATGCAATATGGGCCTGCACACTTCTCGCGATGCTTTTCAAGACAGCATGTGTCAAAGGGTCATTAGAAACAAATTGTGTTGAAAAGTAAAACAAGTAAAAAGTAAAATCCCAAACTACATCCACTAATGTGTCTGTATTTACATTTTAGGTTAGTATGTAGTTGATGTACTGATCCAGCATACATCATACAATGAGTAGAATTGCATGGTCAGTGTCATTGTGTTAAAAATGACATGTTTTAACAGTGTGTGCACCTGCAGTGTGCAGTGTGCCATTGTACAGTGAGTGACATGGTGGCCACTGTAAGTAACTCTGGATTAGAGAATCAGCTAAAGGCCCAAAATGTAAAATATATGTTTGCATTCATGACTCCATATGTATGGGCAGTGTGTCTGAGTTTTGGTGAGAAACTGACAACTTTTGCACTAGTTTGACTTTCTCTGCAGAGCCGTGTCTCTCCAATTTTGGCGTCTTGTTTGACTAAGACTCTGAATAGAGCAGAGTGAAAATCCTCTGACATCAGCCCCTATTGTAGATACTTCTCCCATTGTAAAAAAAAAAAAAAAAAGAAGAAAAAAAAAACAGCCTCCCAGTGTAAATGCTGCAATTTGCCTCTCAGCTGGTAGAGGCAGCTTTGACAATGGCTAAACAGCTCTGAGGCACAAAAACAATCAATACAGATTCTCTGCTCCATCCCAAGCCCACCTGCTCTCTGCTCTGAGTCCCACACAGGGAGGCAACCCCCACCACTCCCATCACAACCAGCATACACACACACACACAAAGACACACACACACACATGCAAACATACACACACAGCTTAACTCTGTCACATACTGCGGTTTTTAACATTCCCGACATGACTCCCTAATGGAGAGCGCAGATAAAACACCTCACCTGGTGAAAACGGTCATTATTTTTCACCTTGTCTATTGTAATAAACTTCTGATTTCTGTACCTCCATTCACACAAGGCTTCTGTCTGTGTCATTCAACATATGGACAAGTGGGTGGTCCCCCTATTTCCAGCCCTGCTTTCCCAGATATCTCCTGTCATTTGTGCGCGTTACTCCTGTTTGACACCCACTTCCAGGATTACAGAGCAGCTTACTGTCCCGCAACCAAGCAGCCGCTAGACGCCAGACACACGCAGATTCCTCCCTCGCACACTGGTTATACACTTTGACTCCTCTTTTTCATATTGTGGTGTTGTTGATGCACCCATGTTCATACTCGAGGTCCATTTGATGCATGTGTCAGGCGTGAGGTGGAGGTTTAACTGATTACATCAAACTCCAGTGTGGTAAAAGAGCACAAAGGTGTCAATCTGGGCCCTGTGATGGGAGATCAGTGGAACAGTAATGCAATGGTAGTGAGTTATTAAATGAATAAAGAGGCAGAGCTGCTGAAGAGTATTGATTTTTCACAGCTCCCCGAGGCTCCGAGGGCTTTCAAGGCTGGGGAAGGACACACACACACATAGGCACGGACACACATGTATGCACACACACATGTACACACACACACATACAGAGAGGGAGAGAAAGGTTTAAGAGTGAAAGGATAATGGCCCCAGCAGTTGCAGTCTCACTTAAAACACAGTTTGGGCTCTCAAGGTTTCCCACCGGGCGGCGATCGCCTGATAAAAGGGCTCATTCGGAACCGGCTGGGTTTTGTTCTCTTTTGCTCGCCCCAGCTGTAATGCACTCAACGTTTTGCACAATGTTAGGCACCCTCACACATGCTTTAGCACACGCAGAGAGGCAATATCTGTGTTTGTAGCAGCTTCCCTCGCCACCTGGGGCCTGGGGGAGAAAGAGATCAGTTAAAACACCTCTTAATCATAAAAAGATGAAGCGTAACAGGTTTAACAAAAGCTCTGATATGATGAATGGTCTTATCTGATTAAGCTGAGCGATTTCCCCCAAAGGTGAATGAATACCAGCAGGATCCGCCTTCAGTGAGAGTATTGAAATACAGTTTTACCTGTAATTCTCAGAACGCCTGTTATTATGTGCGTATTATCTTGATTGAAGCGCAAATCAATGAGTTGCCTAATTCCCCCCGTAAGAAGGCACGAGTATGCATGGCTAAGCCTTAATTGTCTGAAGTTAGTGAGTACTGATGCGCTCTCCAGTCATTTTGTTCGACCGCATCGGAAATACACAAACCGCTGCTTCTTTGTGTGTCATTTTGATGAATGCCTGGGGCATTTTCACAGAGTGCAAATGTGAGGAACCCGAGATCCATCTTGATTTCAGGAGTCCATCGGAGAGAAAGGGGAGGGTCAATGTCCATCTGTTAGCCTGACATGACACTGAGCCTGCACAATAGGAAAGACAGACCACTGACCTCACCCATACTTTGAGTGTGCGTGTGTGTGTATGTGTGTGTGTGTGTGTGTGTGTGTGAATGAGTGTAATTTGAATATAGTATCCAATAGTACAGAAATCTATCTCTTTCTCTCCCTCCCTCTCTGCTTTTCTTCCAAATACTGTGTGGTATACTACAAGAATCATCATCAGCGGTCACTCGAAGCGAGTAAGACTGTCCTCTCTGTTGGGTCGTCTACATGTGGGTCTTCAGATGGCTGTAGAGGCCGATCCGCGATCCACATACTTTGGTGCAGTGTGGGCAGGGGTAAGTGGTGGTGGTTGATGGTGGTTGAGCCTTTTTATCTCTCTCCTTGCGGTGCTGTCGCTTTGTCTCTGTGGCATGGCGGAGTTCCATTTCATGACGTGCAGCTCCTTCCTGCAGCTCCTTTCTGCACGGATTTCTTCCAGGAGCGCCTGTCCAGTGCAATGTGCTCCCAGTTGCGATGTAATGTAGAATTTCTTTAGACTGGCCTTGATATTGTCCTTGAAACATTTCTTTTGCCCGCCGGGGGCTCGCTGACCTTCCTTCAGCTTGGAGTACAGGATCTGTTTGGGGAGACGTGTGTTGGACGTGCGGATGACATGGCTGGTCCATCGGAGTTGGTACTGCATTATTGTGCTGGTGATGCTGGTCATGTTGGCTTCCTCCAGAACGCTGATGTTGGTGCCTCTGTCCTCCCAGCTGATCCTCAGAATCTTTGGTAAGGATCTTTGGTGGTGTTGTTCCAGGGCTCTCAGGTGCCTGCTGTAGGTGGTCCATGATTCGGCTCCATAGAGCAGGGTGGGGAGGACAACGGCTCTGTAGACCAGGAGTTTTGTTTGGGCCTGTAGGTCTCGGTCTTCAAAGACTCCTTTCCTGAGTCTGGCATAGGCTCCACTGGCACAACTCAGGCGATGGTTAACCTCAGAGTCAATGTCAGCTTTGGAGGAAAGAAGGCTGCCAAGGTAGGGGAAGTGGTCAGCGTTTTCAAGAGTGATGTTGTCCACTTTTATGGCAGGCTGGGTAGATGGCTGGTTGGGAGGAGGTTGATGTAGGACCTGGGTCTTCTTGATGTTTAAGGCTAGGCCCAGGGCTCTGTATGTCTTGGCAAAGGCATTCAGGATGCCCTGGAGGTCTTCTGCGGAGTGTAATGCGATGGCGTTGTCGTCCGTGTACTGAAGCTCCAAGATGGTGGTGTTGCTGACTTTGCTCTTGGCCTTGAACCTATTAAGGTTGAAGAGCCTGCCATCAGTTCTGTACAGGATTGGGATCCCCTGTGGCAGCTCCTTGCCAATGAGGTGGAGTATGGCAGTTTTGGTATACAAGAATACAAACACCCTTACACATCCTTGTTAAGGAGTAACAAGCCCCACCTCAGTACCCAAGGACATTCAAAATGATTCAGCCTTTGTAATGAGTCCTAAAGGGCCTCTTGAGCGCAGGAACACGAAAAAGATGCCGGCAATCGCTGGCGTCCTGTCCCTATTAGATGTTGGATCTCTGGGTCATTGATAAAAACCTATTCTCCATAATGGCCCTATTGTACTCGCCTCTCTTCTTTGCCAATCATGGCAGATGCACCAAGTCTCTCAACTCCCACGTCTACGTTTGTGAATGATAGAAAAATGTGTAGCCTATTCACAGATTGATATGATGATAGTGTGAGGATAAAATGCTGTTGAATCCTTATAAAAAGGAGAATTCACATTTATTCCCCCTTTGTGAAACACTTAATGTGATTTCTTCCCAGAAATGGGAACTTTATAGGGTGAATAGCCTAATTGCTTTTTCTTTTGCCTTTGTATTGTGTGTGTGTTTAGGGCTGAGAGAGGGCCCTTTTGTTTGATTCTGATGATGACGCTGTAATAGAGTGTCATTTGGGTGAAATGTGAGCAGAGGACAGAGCAGGCAGACATGGCTCTGTGTCAGACAAGATATAATGAGTCTACTAAAGTTAAATCAGTGACCAATTAGTCTACATCTACACCCAAAAGGATAACCTCAATTCAGGACCTGAATCTCACAGCAAAGGTTTGAATTTAAAACTGCTTCCTGTTGTGGTGTATGTGGTATTTGTGTATGTGTGTGTATTGTAATGTGTATGGTTAAAACTGATTTGTTGAAACTATTTTTCAGAACAACTATTTCAGCGGCGCTTTGTGGTGAACAGAAAATTCCACCATGTATGCTTCACAGCAGACAAACAGAAGATAACAATGGACATAAAGTTATACAGGTTGAAGAGCAACTGGATTCTGTCTTAATTTATTTTAAAGTGCATTTCAGATGCAGTTCACAATACAGTGAAAGAAAAGCCTACGGAATTGGAATGCATCCAGCTAGACAGACGCAAATTGGGACAGATAGGATGATGGACATGGTCCAGGAACAGACGAGCTGAACAAACAAACAAACAGAGAGACAAATAGACGGCAGCCAGGACAGACAAAAATCCCACTTGCATTCGGCTGCGCTGGCTGAGCACATTCCCACCATTCAGACTGCAGGGAAATCAATAATTCTCTTCACCACATACAGATGAATTTTTCAAGGGTGGACTCTGTACTATTGAAAGATTCTATAATTTTTTATTTATTTTTTTGGTGGGGGGAGAATGATCTGCTAAACCTTGAATGATGAATACTGCTCTTCTACACTTTGGCTCCATACATACAGTAATTTCTAACCACCTAATAGATCTAAACGCATACTATTAGATCCCCTTTCCTGTCATTTACAGCCTAGCAGAAAAAAAATCTGCTTATGTGTACAGGGCACTAAGCAAAACCAATCAGTGATTTTCTGTCTGCATAGAGATTTACACCTGCCAATGAAATTTCATTCAGCATCTGGATACAATCCAGATAAGGTTTCCAGTCAAATCTAAACACATAGTTGCACCCAAGAAAAAAATCTATTTCAATTATTTTTGGATTAATTTATCGATTCCCATGAATTAGTAAGACGCTCTCCTTTTCTAATGTCTACAAAGGTTGTACGTTTGTGTTTGAAGCCTGCATACAGTATAAATATCAGCTCTGTCCAGCCAGCAGAGACAATCTGTTGTTTTCAATATGATTATAGAAATTTAACGTATCATCAGTCCAAATATCAAGGTATTTGGAAGTTATTAAATTTAGCAATTTAAAGCACTCATTCGCTATTTCCCACACACTGTAATAAGCTATTTGTTTCTTTGCATGTTCCTCTGAGACACACGGACATGTATCCATTTCACCAGAGGAGTGACGGGCAGTGACAGCCCACAGCAGCAGGACTGGAACAGGTAGGGCCTTATGATTGTGTGACTGTTTCATCCTCAGCTAATGAAGGTCTTTTTGATGTTTGTAAAATATTTATTTGTCAAGACTGATTACAACAAGGCCTCAAGACACACCTGAGCTCACACCACGCCACCCCGGTGTGCCTCACCCCACACGTTGGGAACCGCTGGTAAACCTTATTTTTGCCAGACTTCATCATAGCCTAGAATCTAGAGGTTGTCGGGCGAGACTCCTCAGTCCTGACCGAGCCGGTAGCTGTTGCCAGCATGTGTTGCTTTGTGTACAGACAGTAATTACAGACGACGGAGCGAGTTGTATCCACAGGTGCTGTATATCTAACAACACAGAGGAATTAATGCAGTTAGCGTGGGCTGCTGTAGCACCATCTCCTGCCGAGAGTGTAACCCAACAGGCCTTTAATGCAGAGTGGAGCTGTGAGGAGCGCCAGCCCACGGTGAGCTGATTCAATCCTCCCCTCCTGCCTGTTTTAACACAGGATCCTTTAATGCAGCCCTAACAACATTTCGGGAGTATTTTTAAACAAAATGAAATTGCCGAGGCGCCACCTCCGTCTGCCCCGGTGCGGCGTGGGATACAGTTCCCCCAGTCGAGCGCGCTCAGAGAGGCTGCAGGAATTTAAACTGCTACTAATGAAGACGGGGAGAGTGCTGCTTCTCCACTATAGAATTACATTGTCATACAGCACTATAATGCAACAGAGTCCTATAGCGGGGATTTTCATGCAGTGTGGCACAAAGGCACACAGTGCAGTCTGGAGTGAGCTTGGGCGTGCCTCAAGGCTTTGCTCAAGGATTAATAAAATCAATGTCAAACAAAAGAGTAACATTTGACTTCATTACAATTTAATTTGATTAACTTATGATCAAACTTTTGCCACCAAGTTAATGCAATCCGCAAAGTGACAAGGCATTGTGTGACATTTTCAGCAATCAATAATTTGGTGTCTTGAAGTTTTGTTGTTTAGAACCAAAGCATTGTAATATAGTTTTAGATAGGTCTATAAGTAAACAGCACAGGTGTATTTACACACTGTATTACTCTGTCGTGATCTGGAATCAAACCCACAGTCACCAGGGCACCCTGGACCCATCTGTTTCTCATGAAAGGTAGTGTGTTTATGTGTGTGCGTGTGTGTGTGAGCGTGCACACTTGCGTACGTGTGCCTGTGTGCACGGGCGTTCGTGCCAATGTATACGCGTACGGTATGTGCACGCGTGTGTGTGCAGGTTGTCTCATGTCATGGCAGCTGTAGCCCTTGAATGTTTGATGTGACCACTGGTGTGAGGAGAGGAGCTTGAGTCTCGAGGTCAAGAGGGTGTGCTTTGACATACTGAGGAGAGAGAGGCAGGGAAGAGGGGGTCTCCTTGATGTTTGTCCTGTCGATAGCTTTGCTCAAGGGAATATTCTGTCTCTCTGTGTTGAGCTTCCATCTTACTGGGCTCCAGTTTGTCTGTGCGGGCTGCCGATACAGCCTGCACTGGCTTGGCCCCTAAACTGGCTGTGTTCACAAGCGAACTAGTGGCCTGAACAGCCCAGCGAGCAGAGAGCATGGCACCAACTCAGCCATGGGTTAGGGGGTCGTTTCCCACTGCAGCCACCCATGTGAAAAATGTGTGCACTGTGGGGGACTATAAGGTGCTGTGGATAAAAGCATCCACTAAATGTCATATGTTACAGTGTGTTGATGGATAAACATGGCTAGGAGAGTCCGTCGGCTCCAGTGGAAAGCAGAATATCCAGACAGGCAGCTCAGTGAAGGCTGGTTTTTGCAGCACTGTGTCGATACACAGGGGGAGCTATGGTCCTGTGAAGGCTCTATCACCCACCCTGCCATGTCATTCACACACACATTCTAATTTATAAACAACATATTATGTTAAAAATCAATTGGAGCACCACATTCTAACAACACACATTCTTATGTTCTCTTATTCCCAAGGTCCAAGGTTTTACTTAACCAGATAGAGTCTCAGTTAGCTTGGCTGCCTTGGCTGTGAGGGCAACTCCTCCACCCAGAGCAGGCTAGCTGAGACCAGGGCAAGCCAGGACAAGGGGAGTACTTCTGTACAAGATTTTTTATAATGGTATTTCTGCATGATTACACATTCACAGTGATAGGAAAGACAGAGGGAAAGGTTGACATGCAACAGAGATTAGGACCTGGATTTGAACCTGCAGTTGGCTCTATTTTGATTTATAGTTTGTTTTTAGCCCTGTCTCTATAGAATTGATGTGCATATTGACCCCAAGAAAGCAGGTGGTGTCAAAGATAGATTTCCACAGGGTTGGGGGTGGGTGGGTGTAAGGTTATCAGTGTTCTCTGTCATTTGTTAAAAAAATATGAAACTGATAATAAAAAAAAGAATTGATGAGAAGCGGTCAGCAGAGCCAGCTCACCCACACAGAGCTGAGCAGATGACTATTTTGGTGTGTTGCAAAAAAAAAAGGAATTTAGAAATCTCAATCTCCGTTTCTTAATGTGGCGTGAGAAAACCAATTTTCTCGACACAGTGCCAAAGTATCACTCAATATGAGCGACACTTATCAACCACTCAATACTGTTATTAATTATTTTTCTGTGAGTCTCTAGCCATGTTATCTGAATAGAGAGAATATCCAGGTGTTATGTATGTGGGCTCATGTGTGAGAGTGTGTGCGTGCCTTTGTGAAGAGACAGCAAGAGAGAGGGAGAGGTGTAGTAATCCATTAAACAGCCCCTCCATCTACGGATTAGGTTAGGCCATCAGGAGATGGCTCCTTCACTCTGAGAGAGGGCCGAGGTGCGGGTCAAGCATTTAGTAATAAGCTCAACTGTCCTAGTGACATGTTACCAAGGTTACCAGGCCGACCCTGTCCTAGCAACACCTCACCAAGGTCCTCCGTCCCACCACGGATACTGTGACAGAGCGTGCGTGCTGCTCGTGCACGTCCACATACACAAGTGCATGGATCGTTGTACATTTCCCCACGACTGTAACTCTATCTGTCTAGATTTCCTCAGTCCATGCTTCCCAGAATTCCTAGGCTTGTCCTGACAAGACCCCATCTGTCCTCGCGTGCGATGATGGTACAGTTTCATGTGGCCTTTTTGCCACTCAGCAAAATAAAAGCCTTCCACTTAGGAGCACTACCAGAGGTCAGTTTAGGTGTCTGATATCAGCTGTAGTGTAATTGCCGGGGTCATCTCTCTTCTGGCTGGTCAGAGGGAGAGTTCCCAGCTTCCTCTACCTGTGCTCACTGACCAGCGATCGGAGCGTCGAGGCCCACAGAATGCTGATGCACCATTTGTCTGGGGCATGTTCTGGTCTAGATGATGGATGACATGCGCTGATGCACAGGCTCTAAGTGATTGGGGAAGATTGAAGACACCCAATTCACTTACAGTAGCTTTGCTCGCCATTCCACAACCAGGCAATCAGCGCAATGAGCATGTGTAAAATGTACCAGTATGTGCGAGATATACCAGATGTGCTGCACTGTTATGCCAACTCCATCATGGGGGCCTGCACCTCTGTTGAGCCAGCTCCACTGTGGGGACTGCTGCACTGTGAGATCCCATGCACCACCAAATAAGAGACATCTTCATTGAGTTGGAGTCGAAGAAGTCATTTAGTCTCACTTCTCTGGCAGGAATACTGTCTTTTGGCAACCCATGGGTGTGCAAATTAGTTGGCAGATCAGTAGCACAGACGTCTGTTTTGTTGTCAGGCACGACTCCACCTGAGAGCAGGCTACACTGTAGTCTTTACTAGCATCGCTAACATGCTGTATAGACATTTCAAACTCATTTAGCATGAAAGATGATGTTAATAACTGTTGATAGTTGTGCAACAACCAGTAGTCAGATGCACTATAGGCGTTTGGACTGGGCTATAACACAATGTACAGCTGGCTATGGATGCACAGGGCCTATCCAGTAACAAACTGTGTAGTACAGGTGGCTTGCTATTCTTGCTATCTGTCTCCCTTTGCTCCTGTTATCATTATAAAGTTAGGACATTTTACCATTTTACTGACGACAGCAGAGACAGTCAAATATGCAAATGTCAACATAGCTAGATGTTTAGATTAAGTTCACTGATTATCTAAAATTACTTGATTTAGATGGGAATCTACAAGCTGTTTCTTCTCCTTTTCTCCTGCGCAGCCCCACCTCCATTTGAGCATCTACTCTACTATGATATTTTCTGTCTGTCTCTTTAATCAGGAAAACGCATGCTGAGATGGGCACTTCATGAATGGAGTGGGCAAGATGTTATGCACCCTGCTTTATGGCAACGAGAAGATGAGAAAGTATTGATCATTATATTATAGGCCTTACACTTTGAAGAGCGCAGGATAATCACCTGTATTTGGATGTTTTTCTCTTTAGCCTCCTTTCAGAATGTTGAATGTGAATGTCCCCGAATGTCCTTGATGATTTTGCCATTGATTTTCTCCATAGTTCTGGACTGATTTCCCTTTGATGAGCCGTTGAGTAATTCCAGTTCACATGTGTGGACTGGAGATGATGAAGCAAGACTAATGGAATAGGTTGGGTACATCAACACTTAGCCATACATCCAAACAAACATCTTTTTAATTTATCACACAGATGGGAATTGCCATGAAGTGATCTTGACCATAAACCACTGTTTACGTTCATGAACATTTCTTGGAGAATATTTATAGGAGTGGGATTAATGTAAACCCTGCATTGTCTATGTTGTTTGTAGTTAAGAAGGCTGATCTCCTCAATAGAAAAGTCCAAGGCACACTTTTTTGTTGCAAAAGTTAAAAAGCCTTTATGGGCTTTTTGACTTAAGCTTTTTTTCCTCTTTTGCCTTTTGTTATATAAACCTTGATTCCAAAGAGCACCGTCTTTGACACTAGGAAAGCAAAGCAGCGCTCCTCAACCTCATTCTCTCTACTATATATAGTCAGATTAGTTTAAGAAGTATTATCAAAAATTTTGCGGAACATATTCATAACAGATTATTCTACAGTGAATCGGATCATTGTGCCTTTGTGAAATATTCCCCCCGCAGGGCATGATCCCGCAAGGCCCACAGCCACTGCTGAATGTTTTAATCCTTCTTTTAGAGTGTTGAATGTGAATGTCATTGAATGTCCTTCATGAATTTACCATTGATTTTTTTTTCCATAAAGCAGTTTTCCTCAGGCTATTTGCCAACCACAGCTACAGGTAGCTGGTTCAAATCGGGGACAGTAAAATTACTTTTTGTGGGGTTTTTTCCCTGTTTTATTTTGTGCAATTACGCTGCATACACCTTATCTAATGTGTATTGAAACTATTAGGAATGTAGAATATTATTTTATGAATGCATTGTGAAACAGGTTATGAATGCATTTTGTGTATGAGCCATGTTGTTCCCATACAAACAAAGTATGACTGTTTTTCAGTTATTTCAGTTGTGTGTTTTGGTAGTAACTGCTACTGATGGGAGACTGTGCAAGACCCAATGTGAATGTGTATGATTGCATGAACACAAAAAAGGGGAGTGTGTGAAGCTTACCTTCCATGGCTAAATTAAGGATATTCTTATATTCGAAAAGATTTTTTTTATGGTTTTATGGTTATATTTGCTTTTAGAAATTGTGTAGTACAAATGAAGATTAGGCAGAGGCCAGGGAAGGAAAGGAGGGATGAACAAAAGAGGGATGGGTGAGAGACAAGAGTATATTTTTAGCAGCATATCTGTCACAGGTCTTTCTGCCTCTGATGGCTGGTGTCCATCAGATCTCTGGAGCGTGGCGGCCTCAGCCTTGGAGCTGCATTGGGGAGATGCACACAAACACACACACACACACACACACACACACACACACACACACAAATACACGGATACAACCACTTCTTGTAGGTGAGGGATATGGCAAAAAAAAATTGTGACAGAAAGGATCAGGAAGGAGGATAACGACACACTTGGTTTTCAAACAAAAAACATAAGAATTTTAGTAGGCAACAGTATTACTGATAATAGAAATACCACAAACCAACTAAGTCAAATCAAAAAGAGGCTAAATAAATACTAAATAAACATCATTGACAGAAAGCATCCAGTATCTTGGCGTGACAGGTTTCCCTGTCTTTGGTGTTCGGGGTCCAGGGGTTTGTCAGGCAGCTCGCCTCCTGAGAAGAGACTGAGTCTGGCCTCTGGGGAGTTAGATTCCTTCTCTCTGTCAGCCTGCTTCATTAGCTTCAGACACACGCGCGCACACACACACACACACACACACACACACGGATACAGGCACATACACACACAAACACAAGTTCATATGTCATATTAACATAATTACTGTAAACAAACAAACCATCACAGAGAAAACAGGCAGCCTCTATGCCGCATTTTATTGTGTGCTACCAGGTAGGATTTTGTGGGAAATCTACTGGATTGCTTTACGGCACAAAGGGAGATGGCTTTATGGCACAAAAGAGGAAGAGGGCTGCTCTTCTTCCAGCTAATGCTTACAGTTTCTCGCAATGGCAGATGATGGAATGAGTGAAAAATCAGTTTATCGCCTCTTCTCCTTCCTCTTGCTCTTCAAAACAAATGTGAAGCCAGGGAGGGGGAGGAGAGACAAGTTGCAACATCCTGTTTGCGACAGGAGCGATGGGGTGTATGGGAAATGTCTTAATTGTGGAAACACTAGCACTAACATTACCGATAGAGGCTACCAATCGTCTCGACCATGGTCTCATTTGTTTCCAGTAATTATACCAACAATTAATATGACAATGATATATTGATGTTTAAAAATGCTACTCATAGCACCTTTAAGATATCATATCTCATCTTAAATTTTGTGATTGTCCTATCCTTGTTGCATTTCTATGTTCTATGTTTCTATCCTTTGTTGGTTTGTAAAGCATGTTATGACAAACCTGTTTTGTTAAAAGCACTTTCTGAAAAAAATTAGCTTGACTGACTTGACGGTGGTGAATCAGGTTGACAAGAATTGGGAAGAGCACGGTGTTGTTATTGCTCAACGATCAAAGGCATCGTACCATGCAGAGTTGCAGTGTTGTGGGTTCAAACCCAGCTCTGGATCAATGTTGCTTGTCATCATGTCTCTCTCACCTTTCCTGTCCCTGTCTCTGCTGGCCGCTCTTATGAAGTAGAAAGGCCTGTTTGTGTTGGTGAACACAACTCTGTCGGTTGTTATGGCAAACCATATATATGTTATAGGCTATACGGTTCTGCAATGGGTAACGCTTAGTGAGACCCTGTGATCTTGATTATGAGAGAAGTAGCCGGATAAACAATGTTTGGAGACCTTGAGCCTGCATCCGCATACAGATCAAGAGGAAAAGGCAGACAGAGTTGGTAGAGATTAGAAGAGTCCAACAAGAGTTTTGGTTAAGTTTAACTTTAGTTTATTTGCACATTGGTAAAAATATAGAAGCAATGAGATAAAAACACAGTGATTAAAATACCATGATAAAAACAGAAAGAGGAGATAAATGAAAAAAAATTGTGGAGGTGAGATAAAAAAAAGATAAAAACCCACAGGGTTTATGAAAACATCTCATCTTAAAAACAATTACGGAAACAAAACTACAAGGAAAAGCCAAGATGGCAAGCAAAGACACAATTGAATTGGATAGCAGAGTCTAAAGGAAAACAGAACACAAGACAGTGGAGAATGGTATAGTGATAGTAAAATGCAGAAGATGACACAAAATTCATAAAATGACAAAAGAGAAAGAGAGGGACGGACAGAAACCAGACTGCGGTTTGCAGTTCTCCTCTCCGTAGGACAGGAGGCCCGGTTGCCATGGTGACGCAGTATTTCTCCAGAATTGCACATATTGATCCGCAGAGGCGTCAACGGCCAAGCAGGAGTGAGAAAAAAAAATTGTGTGTTTGTGTGTTGGGGGGATGGGCTGTAGGGTAAGAGAGGAAAGAGGAGCATAGCGTAGGTTGGAATAGAATCACCAGACAATGACTCCTGCTGCCACAGAGGACACACTCACACACACACACTTCCCACACGTTCCTCAGTATTCCTTCCTAGGCTAGTCCCTTCACAACCATTCTCCTAGTCATTTTTTTTTTTTTTATCAAATACAGTTTGTTCATGTTGCATTTTGGAGTTACTTGTTGGCTCAGATGAGCAATGATAGTCATGAGTCCCCTGTCAGCTCCTGTGCTGTTTACAGGTTTGAAAAAAAGCCTGCCAGAGGCTAAACACAATGTATATTGTGTGTGTGTGTGTGTGTGTGTGTGTGTATGTGTGCACGTTTGGTTTGTACATGCTTGTGAGTGTATGCATATTAGTGCACGCTGACTTTCTCTGCCACAGAAACAAGTGATATACAGAAAACAGCTTGCAGGCAAACACCAGCTAAAGCGAAAGATCCTGCCTGAAACAGAATTCACATATGTTATTCCTTGTATGCTAGACAGTTTAATCAATATTTGTGCACATGAAAAACTGTCTCCCAAAGCCGGAAACCACAAAACCAGTGCTCTAATCTGTGATGTAATCAAAAGGCAAAGCCTGGAGCTGTTTCGCTGCTAATTATCGGAGAATGACTTTGTGAATGCCTACAGTAGAATGTGTGGAGCTTTCACATCCAAATGTAGAAGCACTTGGATGTTTTCACAACAGTAAATACGTCTCTGAACCTGAAAAAAATATACCCGTATCCCTGAAAAAATCTGCTTCGGTACTGTCACAATGTCCACAGGTTCAGTCTGATATTCATGGTCAGCTCCAGAAAGTATTTTTTAATAACATGACAGATTAAATCTTTGGACTGCATGTTACTGGAACTAGATAGAACTGGAACTAGGTAGAACTGTCCAAGATCAAAAGAATTATGCAAACATACAAATTCTGTTTCCAAGTTGAATTTTATGATATCTGCATTTCATGTATTGTATCTCTAAGGCTTGCCGATACATTGAGTATGGTGTGTGTGTGTGTGTGTGTTTGTGTGTTAAATTTATTGGACAATTAAAAAAAAAAAAAATGTTATTAAAAACCAACTAGAACATTTAATTATAAAACGAATATGGACAACACAAAAAGTCAAACTTACGGTATTTTCATCGGTGTCCTTGGTCTTTAAACATACAGACAGACAAAACACTCGTATACATTGACACCCTGAAGTAGGCAACTCTAACCTTGTACCATGAATTTCAATGGCAGGCTGTCAAACCGTCACAGTATGTGCATGTGTTTGTGTGTGTGGTATTTAACAAATATGAGGGCTATTAAGTTAGCGAGCAAGCAGAGACGAAGGGAGCGGGGAGGCTGTTTGAAAAGCTGTGTGGATGTGAAAGCTGAATTCCTTGAACGCTGTTTGAAAACTGTAATCCCAGCCGAAAGGTCAAAAGTCTCGGCAGGTTTTTTATTTGTGTCTTTGTGCTGCTGTTTTAAGCCCAGAACACGCTTTGTACTCCGTTCAAAGAGCAACACGAGGGGTCTGTGAGGGGATTAGTCTGAATGATGACGGCGGAGGCGGTGATGTGCGTGGGCGTGTGAGCGTGCACGGACACATGCACGTGAGTGTGCTACTGCTGTCGGATCAAAACCTTGTATCTGTGAAAGTAAACTTTTCAGGAATTTACAAAAACAGACTACAAATTGTTGGCCAGCGGGTTTTGAAACTCGACGCATTCTTAATACGCTGTTACATCGCCACACGGCCATCTTGGTAGGGAAATAACAGGTGATTGTAATAAATTAACAAGTGATTTTAATCAAATGCCATAGCCAATGAGCTGTGTACATGTTAAAGCACCATATTAATAGGAGATGCATGTGACATCATTGGAATACTAAAAGACCATGGAAATCTTAAAGTAAAAATGTGAAAATGTATGTATGTAAATGCAATAGACTAATGTTTAACACATCAAGAAGTAATGAAACACCTAACTGAGCAACCAACTTAGTCATACTGTATATGAATAACCATTAATAATGTTTGTTGTTATGTACTGATTCCCTATCAATGTATGGTGTTAATTAATACTATGAATTAATGGTATTAAAATATTCTATATATTGGGGGACATCTTGGGCTATAAATACAGTCAGGGCCTCTATAGAGGAAATGAGTTTGATCAAACAAGATCCAGCTTGGCCTACCAACCATTAAAGGCATAAGGGATTGAGTTGCCAGCCCTCTGTAACTGGGAGCTGGTATGTCTCAAAATTATATGTATATTTATTTCATAGACTGTGGTTTAAATTGTGTTTTCAACATTGACAGCCATTGTCAACTGCTGTTTCAGCGTAAAATCATACTTGTGTCTATTTTGTCTTTTTTCTTGTCAAACATGTTTCTGAGAAATCCAACAAGTATTTAATCCATCAATTAAAAGTAATTAATCCATCAACTGTTTTTCACCAGTAGCTCTAATGTGATTTGACGTATTATCAGATGGCCATATTCCTGTTACATGTGATGTGTTACTGCCCTTTTCTGCTGGTCTATAAAAGACAAGATACAGCTGTAGCTAATATAAAAGTCCCACTTTTTTTACCGTATGCTGGCTGAGCTTCTGCCATTTTGCTCCATCCCCAAGAGGAATTGCTTATAAAGTTGTGCTCTCTTTGGTGACTTTTGAGAGTTATGAGAAATGGCCTGGTAACTTGTTTGTAAAGAGACAAGAGTTTTGTGTTATAATAATTTGCCTATACATTAGAATTAACTGTCAGGTTGTTAAAGTGTCAGAGCGCCATGGTGTAAAGCGCACTGCTTTTAGAGTAAAGGAGAAGAGGTGATTTGATTTAAGTCAGGTCCACCACACCTACTGATAATGTGTTTCTCCTAATCCAACACGGTTTCCAACTGTGCCACAGGTGCGGCTCGCGCCTCTGGCCACGAAATTACCAAAATTCAATCGCCACACCCTGTGCTCTCACACCGTGCGCTGGACTGTGGTTTGCACCGTGTGCCATTGATTCACAAAAATAGAGCCCGTGGTGTCACTCATCATGTTTTGATGCTGGTCATCATTCTCCTCATCTTCATCATTATTATCACCATTTCTAATATTTACTTCTGAGCATCAGTTGGCATGGCAGCACGCTCCGCACCAGCACACACCATCTTAAAGTCAAGTGGCAATATGGCAAAAGTCGAAAAGTCCACTATAGCCTGACTGAGTAGGGCAGTGGCTGTGACTCAAGATTGAAACAATTTTTATTTTAGCAAGCGAGGTGTTTGTCAGTAAGTATTTTCTTTTAAATTGATGAAAAGTAAGCGTATATGACTTGATATTTGTGTCTGTAGGGCCCTCTGTCGCCTATACCTTTGCCTAATGCTAACACCCCTGATGGAAGTTCTAGTGGAAAGAAAACAAAAGCACAAGCAGAATCGCTTTACTCACCAAGTCCAATAAATGTACAGGAACTTGGTGACATAACTCACAGTAGTACCATACAGTAAATGCAGCTGGACAGGACACATTCAGATCCACACTGTAAAAGTGTTATCAGGCAATTTGAGTTGTCCACTGTCCTTTCAGAAGTAACATTTGTACTATCAATCAATAATATACAGTAAGTAAAAAGTATCATAATTTCATTTTGTGCTGTCAGTCGGTTTGCAAAAGTTTTTTTTTTTACCCAACAGTTTTTTTCAAATGGTGGGTATCTTGCTTTGGAACAAAACTCTTCATGTACCTTCTAACACAAAATTGTGTTGCATCCATCCATCCAGCAGTATTTCAGTAGTAAACTTGCAAGACACATTGAAAGCGTTCTGTCAGGTTTTTATGGCCCAAGACATTTTATACCTGGCATTTTCAGTATTTTAGAACTGTAGGTTTTCCTGTATCTAAGTTTGCTTTCTGAACGGTTGGTCAGAAGGGAAAGGGTTTCAAAGCTCTCACACTCACAGAGAGTGGAGTTTTTAAGGGATTTCAAACACATGCATGACAGCAGGCACACACAATCAGACAAACACGCTTTGTCTTATTAGCATGCTTCCAGTGTAGCACTAGATAAGCATGGGGAATCACTTGAGAAAAAAAAAAAAAAAGCTAGGAAGGCCTGTACAAAGCAAAGATGCATACAAACACACACACATACACACACACGCAGAGTACACAGAGAGATGTTGCACAACACACAGTACACACAGCTAGCCCAGGGGTCTTCTGGCCAGGGACGAGAGTAGAATTTAAGAGGCTCAATCACTTTCTCAAAAACACATCTAATCCTCTGTCTCTCCACCACACACACAAACACACACACACACACACACACACACACAGAGCACCTCTTGCTCTCACACTCTTTTGCCCTCTTTTCCACTCTTCATTCAATGCAGTGTGTGTGTGCTCCTGAGAGAGGGAGTGTGCGTATGTGTGTACGTTTGTGTCTGCATCGGTGCGTGTGTGTGAGTGTGCGTGCCTATTTGTCAGTGTGTTTATTTGTCTTTGTCTGCATTGTGATTGTGAGGGTGTGCTTGGAGACATTGTTAGCCCCAACAGAGGATTGCTGCCGTGTGTTTCAGCTCAAGGTCTCAGCCTCCGTCTCCGGCTGTGGTCTCAGCTCCTTCCAGCTGCTCCTGAAAGCTCCACTCTGCCTGAATGAGCTGCTAACCTTGGCACCAAATCAATATCAGCCAAACTCTTTGAAGAATCACAGATGGAACTGGCCTCACTGCTCTGTGCGCTCGGTGTGTGTGTGTGTGTGTGTGTGTGTGTGTGTGTGTGTGTGTGTGTGTGTGTGTGTGTGTATCAAGTGTGTATGGAAAGGGGGCATGTGTGCAACAGTGTGTGTGTGTGAGTGTGTGTGTGTGTCTGTAATTGCTGCCAGCCCTCCTTCCCTGCTTGGCCTGGGTCCAGGGAGTTGCACAATGTGATGGTTTGAGTATCTGTTCTCATTCATGATTGAGGATGAGGTTTAGGTTTGGCTAAAGAGTCAGGAAAATACCCCACACACACACACACACACACACACACACACAGATTGTTACTATTCATCATTCATTTTTTCTTCTATCATGTGAGTGAGAAAGAAGGTGATGATTTCTTCATTCTTCTCAGACGTCTTTGTGTCCTTAGTCCACACATAAACACACGCACATACACACACACACACACACACGCTTCCTGTAACCCAGTCCTGTATCATCTGATCTGGGTGTTGCAGAAGCTGATCGATGGTTGTGTTGAAGTATCGCAGGGTATGATGGGATGCTGCATTCACACAGCCACAGAAACATATCAATAGCCTGAACACTCAGACCCATCATCTCTGTTTCCAAATACAATTAAATTGCTTCTTTTACACAAATGCATACATATACAAGCAAACATTCACAGACAGACACCACTGAATAGTATTTACAAAGGATGTACTGCACAAAGTAAAACCAGTACTGGTATTAGAGCGATTAAGAGGTTGAAATGATATCATGATAAAAAATAGAGTGGTGGAATAATAACGTTTTCTAATGTTAAATTCAGATACGAAGAGCCATATATCAGAAATCAAACAAAACAATATTATCTCTTTACCATCTACATCAAATGATCCAAAATCAATCTGAATCTATATATAAAGTAATGATAATGTCATACTTTTTTTTACTGTTTTCACTTTCACTTGCTCAAGGGCACTTCAGTAGATGGATGTTTGCCAACATAGGGCTTGAACCCAGGACAGTCTCGTTGACCACTAGGCCGCGGCAGGCTGGGCTGATACTGGATTTATACTCTTTGCCGGCCCATAGCTCACTGTTTGGACTGAAACTGTATCAGCGGTGAAAAAGTGTATCTGTAGATTATTACCCCGAGTGGTAACACTTTACAATAAGGGTACATTAATTAAGGGTTAGTTAATGCTTAATAAGCATTAACTAACCCTTAATTAACAGTTAACTAATGTGTCTGGTAATCATTTACTAATGGTGTTCATGTTAACTAAGGTATTGATTTATACATTATTTAATAGTCATCTTTATAAACTATTAAATAATGTATAAATGAATACCTTAGTTAACATGAACACCATTAGTAAATTACACATTAGCTAACTGTTAATTAAGGGTTAGTTAATGCTTATTAAGCATTAACTAACCCTTAACTTAGTGTACCCTTATTGTAAAGTGTTACCATATCGGTTTACATCTTCAAGGACGCAGGCTGAACACTACAGTTTTCCACTGAAATAGATGTGTCTGCAGACATACAGATTCAAGAGCTGCCCCTCATGCCATACTTTTCTTTGTTGTCGTACTCATACATTGATGCTGCCTCTTCTGTACTGTGTGATGCTCAGTATGTAAAGCCATTAAAACACTTCACTCAGGACACTCACGTCTTGGATAAATGGCGTATGGGACAGATCCTGAGAGATGCACGGCACTTAACACGATAATACAATAGACATAGTGAGCCGACATAGTATGAATGCTAATGCAGGAGGAGGCTGGGAGGTGGAGGGAGTTAAAGCTCTGTGGCAGCAGGCAGCAATGTGATGCAGCGGCATAAGCGTATGCAGGATGAGTGAGCGCTAGATCTGGTTATATGGACCGTCTAGTTAACAGAGTGGGTCGTGGTGGGATGTGATTGATGGACATCTAGAGCACCTGATGCATACCGTACCTGAACTACTGCGAAGCTCCATTATTACAGACTTTATTTAGCGGTATACATTCACAGCATCAAGGCTGGAGTTGAATTCACTTTCATTTTATTCCATTCAGAAAGTGGATGTTTCTCAGGAATTTTGAAATCTTTTTCTATAACAAGGCACTTCTATCCAATCTGTAAGACTGAAAATGGCTATATCTTGGTTAGAAGAAGTGCCCTCCGCCTTTTTAGGTACATTCACATAGACAATCGAAGAGTTTGACTTGGAACATGTTTGCGACTTTAATTTATTACTAAGTCAAAAATGGAGAAAAATAGACCGCTCACCCGGTATCAGACTTGGCTGAGGTGCTGGAGCTACAGGATATCAAACTGAATGAAAAAAGCATCCGCACACTCAAATCTATACAAGAATCTTTATAATATGCATATTATAGATTATAAAGACTCAAATCTGTGCAAGAATCTTTATAATATGCAAGCTTTTGGTCAGAGTCTCTGACCGAAAGCTTGCATATTATAAAGAT